>NC_052161.1:75279003-75542380 GCF_902713615.1 Scyliorhinus canicula
ATGTCACCGTCGAGCTTTGGCCACAACAGGTGGCATCTCCAATTGGAAACACCTGGGTGTCTGCAATGCAAATCTTGCAGGATCTTGCACTGACCCTGGCAATGGGCTAACGGGTTTCCCCTGCAGGAGAATGCCATCGGTCCACACTGAGCTCCTGTTGTTTTACCAGATAGGCGCTCCGTCCGTCGGGGTTTTCCTTGTAGCCCGCCAGGTAGGACTACAGGGGCAATTCTCCAATGTGGAGCCCAAGTGTTCACTCCAGCCTCCTTTCGCGGCACCAAATGGGTGCAGCGCCAACCCGCGCATACGCAGTTGGACCGCGCCAACCTGCGCATGCGCAGGGGACTTCTTTAGCGCGCTGGCCTCGACTCAACATGGAGTGTGTTCAGGGGCCGGCCGTGCCAGAAAGTAGGCCCGAGGGGGAAGAGGCCAGCCGCATCGGAGGGCCCCCCCACCCCCCGGGTTGAAGGATCCCCCCCCCCCCCCCGCCCACCACAGGCGCCCCCCCGACCGTTCGCCCAGAGTTCCCGCCGGCAGCGACCAGGGGTGAATGGTACTAGCGGGACTCGGTCTTATCGGCGCGGCCGCTCGCATCCGGGCCAGAGAATCGCCCCGCCAATTCCTGCGGCCCGCGGCCGGTGCCACGCCAAACGCGCCAGCGCAAATGGCGCCGATTCTCCCCACCTCGGACAATCGCGCGCCGGCGTCGGGGCGTCGTGGCTCGGTTGCGCCGATTCCCAGGCACGTCGCAGGGCTCGGAGAATCGTCCCCTACGTGTCTCAATTTCACCAAGTAAGGGCTGATGGTCCGTGATGACCATGAAATGACCCTCGTATATGTACTGATGCAATTTCTTTACAGCGAGTATCACGGCACCCTTCTTCTCAAATTGCGCATAGCGGCGCTCTGCGCCAACAGGGTTCTGGACTCGTAAGCTATCGCCTAGTCCGTCCCATTGTCCTTCTGGTGGGATACCACTGCCCCAATGCTGTATGGAGAGGCATCCAATCATCGTAATCCATGGAACCATGGAACTCCTCTTTTCCACATTCCCGTGGGAAAGTGATTTTCGGGTCCACGGCCAGCTTCTCTAACAGCTTCTTTTGAGTCGCCATATTGTCACTGCCACACACCAAACAATCTCTTAACATCTCAGGGAGGGATGGGCCGAAGTCGCAATGTTCGGCTAAACTGCGAAGGAGCTTCAGAAATTCCATAACTGACTCCCCAGGGGTTTGTCTGATCGTATTGATCCGGTATCTCTGCATTATTACTGACGGCTCGGGGTTGTAATGATTCCTACAAGTTCTACAGCTCGCTAAAGGTTAACGAGTCTGTAATCGGCAGGTAGGTGAGGTCAGGGGTATTACGTTCTGTCAGTCATCTCCACCAATACAATTTCTCTGGAAGAAATGCTGCACTTGTTCAGTATACTGGGCGCAGTCTTCTACGCCTGTGTCAAAGGCCCCAAGGGATGGAAAAGGTGCTACGTACACATATGACTGTGTGGCAAGATTTAACTCCAACTCAATGTATAAGTTTGAGGATGATATGACTGTGGTGGGCTGTATTTCAAACAACGATGAATCAGACTACAGGAGGGAGATAAATCACTTGGTTTGCATGGTGTACTGAAAACAACCTGTCTCGAAATGTCGGAAGACCAAGGAACTGATCATCGACTTCAGGAACTGTAGCACGACACACACTCCCATCTGCAAGCAATTGCTCCGAAGTGGAGATGGTCGATAACTTTAAAGTTCCTGGGGTGGTCACCATCACCAACAGTCTGTCCTGATCCATTCATGTTGATCCAACAGTCAAGAAAGCCCAACAACATCTCTACTTCCTGCGGAAGCTAAAGAAATTCGGCATGTCTGCATCGACTCTCTCAAACTTCTACAGATGTGCGATAGAGAGCATCCTATCCGACTGCATCACAGCTTGGTATGGCAACGGCTCGGCCCAAGATCGCGAGAAACTGCAGAGTGTGGTGAACTCAGCCCAGCGTATCACACAAGCTTGCCACCCACACATTGATTCTGTCTACACCTCCCGCTGCCTCAGGAAGGCAGACAGCATTATCAGAGACTCCTGCTACACAGGCATTGCCTTCTTTCAAACCCTTCCATCAGGCAGAAGGTACAGAAGTCTGGAGACCCGCACATCCAGACATAGGAGCAGCTTCTTCCCCACAGCTACAAGACTCCTCAACGACTCCCCCTCGGACTGATCTGTTCCCTGTAAGAACACTATTCACAACACCCTATGCTGCTCTTGCTCATGTATTTGCTTTGTTTAGCCCCTTGTTCCGCATTGTAACCAATCACTGTTTGTTGATGTACCATTTGTCAATGTTTTCTGTTGATTATTCTTTTTGTCAACGATCATAATATACATCCATGTATATCATGGTGCAGACAGGCAGTGATTGACACACAGGATGACCAGTAAGCACACAGAACGCAGCAGCCATCACCAGACAGACACGACCACTATAAAGCCAGAGGGCACCAGTTTTCCCGTTCTCTCGGGACCCAGCCTCTGAGACAGTAAGAGTTTGTGAGCGAGCCAGTGCCAAACACCATAGTGGTAGCTAGTAAGTCGGGTTAGGATAGTATCAGGTCTCCAGTCAAGTCAGCATAGTGTCAACCAACAGTTGAACATGTATAATAGTTTAGATGTTAAGAAATCGTGTTTCATCTCATCAAATGTTGGAGGTCTGTCTCTCGCTACACTGCATCAAGTGCAGTCCACATCGACCCAGCCTGCCCAACACATCATCAACTTTGTACGTACTGTGTAAGTTCCCTCGGCTGCAGAAAAATACTTTTCACTGTACTTCGGTACATGTGACAATAAATCGAATCAAATGAAAATGTAAATGGGAGCTCTTTGTTCTTAAGGCTACTACAATCAGCTAAGGCTGATTTTTCTACATCTGCCACACAGGTTCTGGCTGACCAGGAAACTCTCCTGCTCTTTATCACGTTAACTCTAACCCTGTAAATTAGACAATTTGCTTTGTTCATTTCTGGGATTTAGGCTTCATTGGCTGTGCCAGTGAAGGACATTAGTGAACCAGAGGTGTTTTTAGGACAATCGACAATAGTTTGATGGTCATCATTAAGACTTTTAATTCAGATTTCCAGCTTTTTATTTCATTCAGATTTCGCCATCTGCCATGGTGGTATTTGAACCTGGGTTCCCAGAGTATTACCCTGGGTCTCTGGGTTACTAGTCCAGGGACAATACCACTATACGACTGGCTCCCCCTGAATCAACCTTTCTGGCCACATCAATATCGCACCTTTGAGTGGGAGTTGAACTTGGAGCTTCTAGCTCTGAAGCAGGCAGGCAACCCATTGCACCGCTGGACCCACTCCCCACTCTCAAGTACATAGAACATAGAACATTACAGCCCAGTACAGGCCCTTCGGCCCTCGATGTTGTGCCGACCTGTGAAACACCTCTAGAGTCCCTCTACACTATTCCATTATCATCCATGTTTATCCAATGACCATTTGAATGCCCTTAATGTTGGCGAGTCCATTACTGTTGCAGGCAGGACATTCCACGCCCTTACTACTCTCTGAGTAAAGAAGCTACCTCTGACATCTGTCCTATATCTATCTCCCCTCAATTTAAAACTATGTCCCCTCGTGCTGGACATCACCATCCGAGGAAAAAAGGCTCTCACTGTCCACCCTGTCTAATCCTCTGATCATCTTGTATGCCTCAATTAAGTCACCTCTTAATCTTCTTCTCTCTAACGAAAACAGCCTCAAGTCCTTCAGCCTTTCCTCATATGATCTTCCCTCCATACCAGGCAACATTCTTGTAAATCTCCTCTGCACCCTTTCCAATGCTTCCACATCCTATAATGCGGCAACCAGAATTGCACGCAATACTCCAAATTCGGCCGCACCAGAGTTTTGTACAGCTGCAACATGACCTCATGGCTCTGAAACTCAATCCCTCTACCAATAAAAGCTAACACACCGTACGCCTTCTTAACAACCCTCTCAACCTGAGTGGCAACTTTCAGGGATCTATGTACATGGACACCGAGATCTGCCCATCAACACTACCAAGAACCTTGCCATTAGCCCAGTACTCTGTCTTCCTGTTATTCCTTTCAAAATGAATCACCTCACACTTTTTCTGCATTAAACTCCATTTGCCCACCTCTCAGCCCAGCTCTGCAGCTTATCTATGTCCCTCTGTAACCTGCAACATCCTTCCGCACTGTCCACAACTCCACCAACTTTAGTGTCATCTGCAAATTTACTCACCCATCCTTCTACGCCCTCCCCAGGTCATTTATAAAAATGACAAACAGCAGTGACCCCAAAACAGATCCTTGTGGTACACCACGAGTAACTGGACTCCAGTCTGAACAGTTCCCATCAACCCTTTTCTTCTTCCAGCTAGCCAATTTCTGATCCAAAGTGCTAAATCACCCTGAATCCCATGCCTCCGTATTTTTCTGCAATAGCCTACCGTGGGGAACCTTATCAAACGCTTTATTGAAATCCATATACACCACATCAACTGCTTTACCCCTCATCCACCTGTTTGCTCACTTCTCAAGAACTCATAAGGTTGTGAGGCACTACCTACCCCTTCACAAACCGTGTTGACTATCTCTAATCAAATTATTCCTTTCCAGATGATTATACATCCTATCTCTTATAAACCTTTCCAAGACTTTGCTCACGACAGAAGTAAGGCTCACTGGTCTATAGTTACCGGGGTTGTCTCTACTCCCCTTCTTGAACAAGGGGACAACATTTGCTATCCTCTAGTCTTCTGGCACTATTCCTGTAGACAAAGATGACTTAAAGATCAAAGCCAAAGGCTCAGCAATCTCCTCCCTAGCTTCCCAGAGAATCCTAGGATAAATCCCATCCGGCCAGGGGACTTATCTATTGTCACTCTTTCCAGAATTGCTAACACCTCCTCCTTATGTACCTCAAGCCCTTCTAGCCTAGTAGCCTGTATCTCAGTATTCTCCTCGCAACATTGTCTTTTCCTGTGGAATACTGACAAAAAATATTCATTTAGCACCTCTCCTATCTCCTCGGACTCCACGCACAACTTCCCACTACTGTCCTTGACTGGCCCTACTCTTACCTTAGTCATTCTTTTATTCCTGACATATCTATAGAAAGCTTTAGGGTTATCCTTGGTCCTACCTGCCAAAGGACTTCTCATGTCCCCTCCTGGCTCTTCTTAGCTCTCTCTTTATTGATATTATGGGAGCCAAATTCCAGCCCACGTGTTTCAGTAGAGTTATGTCTAGCAGATCAGACAGCTAGTGAGAATTTGCTGCAACTGAGGTTGAACGCAGTCTTTAAAGGTCCCGTTTCCGGACCATCTCTCTTGTCTGCAAGAAGACTGTCAAAAAATCTAGCTGAGGCTGAAAGTAGCAAATTAATGACTCGGTGTTGGCCATTCCCTCAGCTCGAAATGTGGAAAACATTCGCAACCCAATTATTTCAAATCAATTTATCTACAAAATTGAAGGATAATTTGACCCTAATGTAACCTCAGTATATTTTCAGGAGTCCCTGAGAAGGTTACACAAACAAAGGTTTATTTTGGTAAACACAAGGCCGCAATGCGCACATAAATCCCAGCTGGGATTACCCATCTGCCCGGTCCCAAGCAGGCCGGCTTGGAACGACCAGATTCACGAGCCCCAGCTGCTAGGGCCTCTGTCCCTCAGCGTGGAGCTTGTATTCCATGAGCCCACAGGGAGATCAGTTGGGTCATCCCCTGAGACTCGTGAGGGGTATTACACTCAGTTACACAAACTGATCTCGGGCGGGAGTCTCTTTTATGGGAGGGTTTCTGGTGGGCGGGTCTCTCTTATGGAGGGTTTCTGTTGGGGGTCTCTCATGGGAGGGTTTCTGGGGGGGGTATCACTTATGGGAGGGGTTTTTGTTATGGGGGGTCTCTCTTATGGGAGGGTTTATGGTGGGGAGTCTCTTACGGGAGGGTTTCTGGTGGGGGTCTCTAATGGATTTCTGATGGGAACTGTCTTATGTGCGTCTCTGGTGAGGGTCCTGGGGGAGGGGGCGGTGGTGGCGGTGAAGTGACCCTTATACTGTAGTGGGGGGGGGGGGGGGGGGCGAGGCTGTTTGGCTGACAGTAAAGCATCATCCAATTGGGTAATCTTCCAGTCCCATCAAAGTCCATGGTGGTTTGTATGGCTCACCGTCTCCACCGCATGGAGACGCTGTCTTCGGCGGGATTGGAAGATCCTGTCAGGGCTGGAAAATCCCACCTGATGTTTTGGGGCCTTGGTTGTCAACTCTGTGGTAAACATCGCCTGAGGTGTCTCAGGAGCTCCAATCCAGCGTGGCAATCTCTGACTGGCTGTCAGGGAATACAGTCAATGGCTGAGAAGGTGAAACAATTCACTGGCCTTTCATAGATAGATAGAATTTACAGTGCCGAAGGAGGCCATTCGGCCCATCGAGTCTGCACCGGCTCTTGGAAAGAGCACCCTACCCAAGCCCACACCCCGCCCTATCCCCATAACCCAGTAACCCCACCCAACACTAAAGGTAATTTTGGACTAAGGGCAATTTAGCATAGCCAATCCACCTGCACATCTTTGGACTGTGGGAGGAAACCGGAGTACCCGGGGGAAACCCACGCAGACACAGGAAGAACAGACAGTGACCCAAGCCGGGAATCGAACCTGGGACCCTGGAGCTGTGAAGTAATTGTGCTAACCACTATGCTATCGCGCTGCCCCTGTGAAGCAAATGGGCCGTGGTTGGTCAGTAACTTACCAGTTTCTCAAAGCTTCTGGGATCTCTCTCACCCCCTCCCTCAGGGACCAAGGGTGTATCCTGATTTGACCTTGGCTTCCAATCTTTCCTTTAGCTCAACAGAGCTTAAATTCAAAAAAAGGGAGCCAAATGTGCAAGTCTCTCCCGCTCAGTGCACATGTCTTGCAGAGACCTCAAACAAACCATTGTTTGCAGCAAATTACCCAGCCTTCAGAACAGCGACCACGACACCACACAACCCTACCAGGGCAATCTCTGCAAGACATGCCAGATCATCGACTTGGATACCACCATTACACATGGAAACACCACCCACCAGGTACGCGGCACATATTCGTGCGACTCGCCCAATGTAGTCTACCTCTTACGCTGCAGGAAAGGATGTCCTGAAGCGTGGTACATTGGCGAGACCATGCAGACACTGCGACAACGAATGAACGGGCATCGTGCGACAATCACCAGGCAGGGATGTTCCCTTCCAGTCGGGGAACACTTCAGCAGTCAAGGGCATTCAGCCTCTGATCTCCGGGTAAACGTTCTCCAAGGCGGTCTTCAGGACACGCGACAACGCAGAATTGCCGAGCAAAAACTTATAGCTAAGTTCCGCCCGCATGAGTGCGGCCTCAACAGGGATCTTGGATTCATGTCGCATTACATCCACCCCCCACCATCCGGCCTGGACTTGCAAAATCCCACCAACTGTTCTGGCTTGAGACAATTCACACCTCTTTAACCTGTGATTATCCCTCTCCCTGGATCTGTAATGATTTGATTACCTGCAAATGCTCGCATTCCAAGCATTGTCCAGCATCTCTGACTTTGTCTATATAAATGTTTCTGAAACATACCTCGCCATTCACCTGAGGAAGGAGCTGCGCTCCGAAAGCTCGTGTTTGAATCAAACCTGTTGGACTTTAACCTGGTGTTGTAAGACTTCTTACTGTGCTCACCCCAGTCCAACGCCGGCATCTCCACATCAATAATTCAGTGCAATCTTCATCCTGCATAACTCCATTCTGACCTGCAGCTCCATTTAAATTGCAGTCAGTTTACAAACTAAACCCCCACCATTTAGGAGGATCAGAGGGGCTTAAATACTTAGAAGGTAATTGAATATGAATGAGGTGTAAAGTACTTATGTTTGTTCTTTCACCCAGTACACCTTAATGAGATGTTTCTGCTTGAAATAAACAGAGCACTTAAGATGCTGTAACTTTGAAGATGATGTCCAAAATTGCACAGGTCCAAAGATGTGCAGGTTAGGTGGATTGGCCATGCTAAATTGCACTTTATTGTCCAAAATGTTTAGTAGGGTTACTGGGTTACGGGTATGAGGTGGGGGCATATGTCTAGATACCTGGTTTGCAGGATAAGTCTTATGAGGAAAGGTTTCTCTTTGGAGCGGAGGAGGATGAGAGGCGGCTTAATAGAGATTTATAAGATGATGAGGGGGATAGATAGAGTGGAACGTTCAGAGACTATTTTCTCGGGTGGATGTAGCTGTTACAAGGGGGCATAACTATAAGGTTCGGGGTGAGAGATAGGAGGGATTGTCCGAGGTAGGTTCTTTACTCAGAGAGTGGTTAGGGTGTGGAATGGACTGCCTGCTGTGATAGTGGAGTCGGAAACTTTAGGAACTTTCAAGCAGTTATTGGATAGGCACATGGAACACATCAGAATGACAGTGAGTGGGATAGCTTGATCTTGGTTTCGGATAAAGCTCGGCACAACATCGAGGGCTGAAGGGCCTGTTCTGTGCTGTACTGTTCTATGTTCTCGGGTGCTCTTTCATCGGGTCGGTACAGACTCAATGGGTTGAATGGCCTTCTTCTTCGCTGTCGGGATTCTATGATTTGTATGTTGTTGATGCAAATGAGTGATAATTAACATACTTGATACATAGAACAAAGAACAGTACAGCACAGAACAGGCCCTTCGGCCCTTGATGTTGTGCCGAGCAATGATCACCCTACTTAAACCCACGTAACCCGTATACCCGTAACCCAACAATCCCCCCATTAACCTTACACTACGGGCACTTTAGCATGGCCAATCCACCTAACCCGCACATCTTTGGACTGTGGGAGGAAACCGGAGCACCCGGAGGAAACCCACGCACACACGGGGAGGACGTGCAGACTCCACACAGACAGTGACCCAGCCGGGAATCGAACCTGGGACCCTGGAGCTGTGAAGCATTGACGCCAACCACCGTGCTACCGTGAGGCCCCTGACGGTAGACAATACAATAGAAGTGACTGCCTACTTTAACATAGGTGTTGTAAGTGGGCTGTATGTTGTACATGTCATGGTGTTGGGGGCGAGGGGACCCAACTCGGATATATTTTCCACAGGTTGCTGATTGCATTAAGCACCATGGATGTCCACACAGTTAGCATGCAGCTCATTTTAGCATGATTGATCAGTCATAGAACTTGTTGCCTCTGAATCAGATGATTATGGGGTTCAAGGCCCTGCCCAGCGTGGAATTTAATGCTTGCAATGGGGCTTTGCCTACCGGCTAGAGGACCAGCAGGAACCCTGGGATGGATCTCCGCAGCCCTGTGCCAAAACCGCATTCGGTGCGGGGGCGGAGAATCCACTTTTACACCGATATCGGGCCCCGGCGCCAGTCCAGTGATTCTCCAGGACCCGAAAATCAGCGTGATCGCTGAGTATGCCGCGTGGCTGGGGGCCCGTTGCCAGAGGCCAGCCCAGCGATCCTCCGCTCCCGACTGGCCGAGTTCCCGACGGCGAGGAACTAACCTGATATTGCCGGTTGGGATGCTGGTGTGGGGCCTGTGGACTCAGCCCTGGTGGGGGGGGCGGAGCGATCAGACACCGGAGGGGGCGGGGGGGGGGGGGGGGGGGGAGGGGGGGGGGGTCCTCAGGCGGCTGGGGGTAAGATCTGCGCGGTCAGATGCTCGGGCATGTGGCCGATCAGGGGGTCTAATTTTTATGTTTGCCTCCGCTGTCCGAGTCCGCCATGGGGCTCTGCGCGGCTGTTGGCGGCCGCTACCATGCGCACGCACGGACTGAAAACCGGAAGTGCGGGGGCCCGTATCCACAGCTAAAGGTGCATGATTCATTCTGGATCCCTGCTAGCCCCCGACAGGGCATTGAATTAGCTGTACTTTTTTGCAGGAATCTCGAGAGTAAAACTCCAGCATTTTTACGCTGGCGTGGGGACATAGAAAAACAATGTACAGAATGCTAAGGTGTGCTACCGATATCCACAGCTCCAAGGATAGATTATGCCAGGGAATGCCGGCATTCAGCCCTCGGAATCTGCACGCTATGGCTCAACTGGCCGATCAGGTCACATGACCCTCGGCCCTTCAAAGGGCCCTCTACGACTGACCCTGGCAGTGGGCGGGATTCTCAGCAAAGATTTCTAAACGCTGTTGCAAGCGGGAATTGCCGCAGGCTTCCCGGCACTCGGCCCAGCAAGGCCGGCAATGCTATTAAACGTTAATCGGTCCACTTAACGTGGCATCACGGGCTTCTCACCATAAATGAAGTCTCACCAGCTGATTCGCCGGCACCCCCTCGCCAGCCCGCCCCAAATAAGGTTGTGAGTTCTTAAGCTGCACTTGCTCAGCCAACCCTAGCCAGCTCTCAACAGTGGTGCCAAGGAGATCATATTAAACACCCTGGAGCACAACCAGTATGACGCCTCTGTCTCTTTCTTCCGCAATGCGGGCCGACCTCCGAACCCTTGGCCCATCTCTCGTTATTACGATCCCCCTCCCCTCCTCAGGCACTTCACGTGAGTGAGGCCACAGCAGACAGCCAGGGGTCAGACTGATTGAAGAGCATAGATTGAGGAGCACAGGGGCTCAGCTGTCTGTGGGTTATCATCAGCTACCTGCCCTCGACAGTAACCCACTAACGGTGTTGACACATCCTGGAGTGATATGACACATAACCTGTGAGGTTGGGGCATGGGAGTGGGCGGTGATGGACTAGGCCACGTCCCAAGTGAATTGTACAATTATGTGGGCCACTCTGGCCCTCTGGGCTTGCCGGACCCTTGCCGCTGCCTCCTGTCCTGCAGCCCCTGGCTGGTTCAAAGGTTCTTTCCAGCCTTGTCCTCCAGTCACTGCTGATCCAGTGGCATCTCATTGTCCGCGTCCCCCTCCTCCTGCTCCTCCTCGGAGGTGGCCACATGTTCCTCATCACCAACCTCCCACTTGCCACCCCCTGCTGTGGAGGGCACAGCAGACCACTACAAAGCGGGAAACCCTCCGGGCGGTGTACTGGAGTGCACCACTGGAGCAGTCAATGCATTGGAACTGCATCTTGAGGAGTCCCATACACTGCTCAATCACACCAGGTAGACACATGGGCTTCGTTGCAGCAGGTCTCCGTTTCGGTCACCGACCTCTGTACTGGCATCATTGGCCAGGTCCTCAGCGGGTACCCCTATCCCCTAAGAGCCAGCCGCCCATCCTGGGGTGATCCTCAAAGAGGCTGGGGGTGACCGACTGCTCCAGGATGTAGTTGTCATGGACATTCCCTGGGAAGTGGGCACACGTACATTATCTTCATCTGGTGGTCACACACGAGCTGGATCTTCAGAGAGTGGGACTCTTTACGGTTATTTAACTAACATATAATTAGCGGTGTTTTGGGGCACCCTGAACATGTGAAATGTTCTAAATAAATGCAAGTTCCTTCTGATGAAGGTGACAGAAGATAAGCTTCAATGTGTAATTTTGAAAATGTCCGAGTAGTTAATGCCGGGATTTCCACTGGGGTCAGGCATAGCGGCAGTGTGCAGGTAGATATTCTGCTCTGTACCCCACCCTGCAGATTGGCCTCTCCCCAGGAATATCTGGGCGGCCATTTCCAAATCAAACAGGCGATCACTCCCCCCCCCCCCAACCCCCGCACCACAACTTTAGCCACACTTATCGGATATTCCAGCCCCTCAACACACTCGGCGAGAGTTAACAGCTTTATTTAACATTCATTTAGGGATGTGGGTGTCATTGGTTAAGCCAGCATTTATTGCCCATCCCTAGTTGCCCATCAGAAGGTGGTGGTGAGCTGCCTTCTTGAACAGCTGCAGTCCTGGAGGTGTAGATGCACCCAATGTGCTGTTAGGGAGGGAGTTCCTGGATGTTGCTCCAGCGACAGTGAAGGAACGGCGATATATTTCCAAATCAGGGCGGTGAATGATTGGAGGGGAACCTCCAGGTGTTGAGGTTCCCAGGTATCTGCTGCTCTTGTCCTTCTTGATGGTAGTGGTCGTGGGTTTGGAAGGTGCTCTCCAAGGAACTTTAGTGAGTTATTGCAGTGCATCTTGTCAATGATACACATGGCTGCCACTGTTCGTCAGTGGTGCAGGTTGGGCTGCTTTATCCTGGATGGTGTTGGGCTTCTTGAGTGTTGTTGGAGCTGCACTCATCCAGGCAAGTAGAGAGTATTCCATTACAGTCCTGACTTGTGCCTTGTAGATGGTGGACAGACTTTGGAATGTCAGGTGGCGAGTTACTTGCTGTAGGATTCCTAGCCTTTGACCTGTTCTGGTAGCCACAGTATTAATATGACTAGTCAAAGTCAGTTTCTGATCAATAGTAACACCCCAGGATGTTGATTGTGGGGATTCAGCGCTGATCAAGGGGGATGTCAAGGAGCAATCTTAGATCCTCACTTGTAGGAGATGGCCATTGTCTGGCATTTGTGTGGGACAAATATAATTTGCCACTTCTCAGCCCAAGCTTGCATATGGACATGGGCTGCTTCATTATCTGAGGAGTCGTGAATGGTGCTGAACATTGAGAAGCCATCCGCAAGCATCTCTTATCTGACCTTATGATGGCAGTGAGGTCATTGATGAAGCAGCTGAAGATGGTTGGAAAATGCTAATATTTGAAACAATGGCCTATAGTGAGGAGAGAATTAAAGAAAAGAACCATTTGAAAGATCAGTTATTTTACTCTAAGAATGTTTCAATCAATTTCCTCAATATTAACCTCAGGCAACATTCCATTGATATAAGACAAGGAGCAGCAAGCTCTCTAATGAGACTTTCAATCGTTGAGAAACCCAGGCTAAATGCTTCCATTTTGGCCATGATTGGCAAAGCCGAGCCCAATACCCCTGTATTACATTAGTTTTGTTTAGTGCTTTTTTCATTCAAGATTCTGTTTGAGCTGATTTTGCATTTCACCAAATGATAATCGTGTCATGAACGAGTGCAATGCGATGACAGTTTAGCCCGTCACTGATTCATTTCAGCTCACCGTAGTTCTCTCCTATTGTGTCATTCACGATGAATGATGCTATCATAGAGTTTTGCTCTCAAGTGTGGTAAGTTGGTGCTGTTTGATTAATATGGCTGAAAGTGAATTTAACAAAAAACACTTACTCAGAGTGTATAGTCCCAAACTTGTAAGTAACCCAGTTTTAAATTACGGAATAGGACAATTTGTCTGTTTCATTCGAGTACAGTTGTCCCTGTCGCAATAATTTGAAAAATATATTTGAAAGCTATTAAAAGCTGCTCTCGTTACCAGCACAACCAATTTAATTTGACACCTCCTCAAATGTGTGCAATTAATGGAAATCTTCAGTTTAGTTTAGGAAATAGCTGGATTTGTGGGTAGGGCTGGGGGAGGGGGTTTCTAGTGCAATGTTTTTTTAACTCTGCACAAAGGATTGCGTCAGCCCAATTTGTGCTAGATGGGTTTTGTACCTGAAATTCTGTCCGAATTTGAGCAAGTAGAGAAATTGAGAAAAATGCAACTTAACCTGGTGTAATGAATGGAGCAGGAGGTGGCCGGTAGATCCCGGAGGGACCTCTCCCGGGATTCCCGACTTCCGTTACACCTCGCAAGATCTAACCACAATGGGCGGGACCCAGACTTGCCCGACTAGTGAGTTTTGAAATCCACTTAGCCATGCTGACGCTTGATCGAACGGCCACCCGGCATCTATCAGCGTCGCTGAGGAGACTGCAGCCTGGCGCCCTTTCAGCACTGCTCCACACAAACGGAACCAGATGGAATGGCACTTGGGGGTGCCACACAGATGATCGAAGGCCGCCGTGTAGGCGGCCTCCCTGCAGGGTGGAATCCTGGCACTGCTGGTACCACCTAGGTACCTTGGCACTGCCACCTGGGCATGCTGGCAGTGCCACCTGGACAGCCAGGAAGTGCACCCGGGATCCAGACTGGCACTGCCAGGGTGCCCAGATGCCACTGTCAATATGGCAGTGCCAAGGTGACACTTTGTCCATGCCAGGACCAGGAGGTGTGTGAGGTCCTGTGTGAGGGGGGGGGGGGTGGGGGGGGGGGGGGGGTGGGGGGGGGGGGGCACCAGAGGACCTCCTCAACAGGTGAATTGGGGTTTTGCGGGTGGTCTGGGGGTTGCTTCGGGAGGCGTCAAGAGATTGGGGCGCAATCTAAAAATGCCATCCCAATCTCTTCCAGCACTGAGAAGAACAAAGAATAAAAAACAGTACGGCCGAGGAACAGGCCCTTCGGCCCTGTAAACCTCTACCGGCCATGATACCAATCTTGGCCAAAACCCTCAGCACTTCCTGGTGCCATATCCCTCTATACCCGTCCCATCCATGTATTTGTCGAAATGCCTTTTGAACGCCGTTAATGTATTTGCTTCCACAACCTCCCCAGGCAACATATTCCAGGCACTCACCACTCTGTGTAAAAAACCTGCCTCGTACATCTCCTCTAAACTTTGCCCCAAGGACCTTAAATCTATGCCCCCTGGTGATTGACCCCTCCACCATGGAAAAGAGTGCCTGCCCATCTACTCTATTTGTGCCTCTCATAACCTTGTAAATCTCTATCAAGTCACCCCTCAACCTCTCCGTATAGCTAACTCATCAAGACAGCATTTGACCGAGTATGGCATGAAGGAGTCATAGCAAAACTGGAGCCAATGGGAATTAGGGGAAAACTCTTGATTGGTTGGAGTCTTACCGAGCACAAGGTTATGATTACTGGAAGGCAATCATCTCAGTTCCACGACATCTTTGCAGGAGTTCCCCAGGGTAGTGTTTGAAACGCAGTCACCTTCATCTCCTTCATCAATGACTTACCTTCCATCACAAGGTCAGAAATGGGGATATTCGCTGAAGGTTGCACAATGTTCAGCACCAATCATGGCCCCTCAGGTACTGAAGCAATTCATGCCAAACGCAGCAAGACGTGGATTTTGGGCTGACAAGTGGCAAGTAACATTCGCACCACAAAAGTACCAGGTAATGATCATCTCCAAAAAAATGAATCTAATCATTGCCCCTTGACATTCAATGGCATTAACATCACTGAATCCCCCACCTTAAACATCCCGGGGGGTTTCCATTGACCAAAAAATGAGGTGGACCAGTGTGGAGAGTCGAGGCATACACAGGAGGCTCTGAGGAGTCAACAAAGGGGTTTATTGCTGAAAGGTAAATGTAGTAAAATAACAGGTACAGAACACAATATAACAGGTGTTAACCTTTCGGTTCAGGGTGTGCTCTTCCTTGGGTCCTGCTCCCAGGGCCCTGTGCAAAATCCCTACTCGCCAAGGTTTGCACTCTCCCACGCCGTTGGCTATGACCTGGTCATGTGATCCATTAAATCCGTCCCCTTTTAGGGGCCGCACTGCCACATCCATCCCCCATAAGTCTTTTATACAACAACCCCAAAAAAACTATATATGTTTATAAACATAATAAGAGTCCATCAAAAAATAAATCAGTCCGAATACCTCCACTCGTCCTAGATCTCTACAGCCCTACCACAGGTCTTTTGGGCAATTAAGTTGTCACATGTTGCTGTCGCCTCTGGAGGCACCAGCTCAATGACAAGTGAACTGGCTGCACCGGCCTCAACAGGTGCAGCTTTTTGATTCAGGAGCTGCAGCCATCTGGGATGGCCACTTTCAGAATACAAAATGGATGCTCACAGAGAATATAGGGAAATGTGGACAATACTAAACAACAAGCAGGCACGGAGCCTGTATGTATATTTGGGAAGCAGTCACCAGACGGAATCAAAACTCTGGGTCGATTAGCATATTGGTGGCCCATCTCCGAGGAACAAAGGACTAACACTCAGATAGTTGATACTGTCGCAGACATCCCGGCGCCAGTACCCCAACCGAAAGACAAACAAAGCAAGGCCAACAGCCACCTAGGACACGCCCAGCCATCAGGGCACCCACCCCTTTATTGGTTTAGATCGATGGCAATGATCAAGAAGCTGCCGAATTAATTGGGCCCAAGTTTAAGGCCCGTCTAAAAGCGCGCAAAGCCCCTCCAAGTATAAGAAGGAACCCCCAACAAAGATTCAGTCTCTTGGATTCCGCTCTCAAGCGGAGAGACCCACCCACCAGCATCACCAGAAGCAAGTAAGTTCAAGGTCAATGCTCGCTACCAGACAGACACCCTTAGCTGTCCTCCTGTTACCTCTTCGAACCCAAAAGCCTCAGATCCAAACAACGGCCATTGTTCCTCTGACTAAGTGGGCACCCGAAGTTAAGTATAGGCGTTAGCGTTAGAGATAGTTTAGTTTGTAGTACTGTTCTGCATGAGTAGATCTTACTGTGTGTGTAAATAAATAGTATTGACTTTGAACTAACTGATGTATTGGCTCTTTAATCGGTATTCGGTTTGAACCTTGTGGCGGTATTGAGAGATATCTGGAGACTCTGAAAGTACACTTGTAATTAGGATTAAGAAAGATGACCATATTGATGCTATATTTATAGCAAGTAAACAGAGCAATATAGCCTCTGGTTGCCCTTGGCCAGTCGGAATTACAGGAGTGTTCACAATACTGGTGGGACTTGTTGGCTCCAAGCTGGGGGTCGCAATCCCCCCCCCCCGATGACGCAAGTGGCCAACGTGCTTTCTGACTATCTTCCCATTGACATCGCCCACACATGACACTCAACCGCCCCATTTGGGCCACAACTCTTCCCGCTAACCAAGGTGGACCTAAAGCAAAATTATGGATCAAAACCGGGTTTCCCACCTGGATGACCGGTCACCCCTCTGCTTTTACCGTCGACTCTTTTGGGAGGCCTGATATGCGACCACCTCCTTGCAAAATCTGAACATACAAGATACAACTGGGTTCTGAGATGACGGCCCACCAGCAGCTCAGCGGGTGTGACCCTCATGGTGGAATGGGTGTCGAGTTGTACAAAACATTCGCCAACCGCTGGCGAAGTGGTTTATCTGATTACTTTCCCATTGAATTCTTGAATTTCTGGATGGTCCGCTCAGCCAATCCATTAGATGCGAGGTGGCAGAGGGCCGACCTCGAATGTCGTATGCCATTTGCTTGTACAAAAACCTGGAAAACCATCTCCAGTGAAAGGGGTGCCATTGTCTGACACGATGGATTTGGGAAGTCCATGAAGGTCAAACACTTGGCGCAAGGCATCCACCATGGTCGTTAAGGTCATGGTCACGAACTGTTGAACAGATAGCCACTTAGGGTGAGCAGCCACCAGTATGAAAAACACCCATCAAAGGGCCCGGGTTGTCAACATGGACCTGGGTCAACGGGTGACCTGGCCATTCCTAAGTGGTGGACCGAGGCAGGGACTGATGTGCTTGGCATGGGTGATACTGTTGCATCAAATCTTCAATCCATGCCTGGCAAACAAACCGCAGCTGTTTGCCAGCATCTTCACTTTGTCTGCCATGTAACCACTATCAGAGGGGCCTCCTAGCTTGAGGCAGAATTACTACGTGTGATTTGGTTGGCAGAGAGGAAACAATGAGTTGGGATTAATGGGACCTTTTCAAATTGGCAGGCAGTAACATGTGGTGTACACAGGGCTCGGTGCTGGGACCCCAGCTATTCACAATATATATTAATGATTTGGATGAGGGAACAAAATGCAACATCTCAAAGTTTGCACATGATACCAAATTAGGTCGGAGGGTGAATTGTGATGAGGATGCAGGGATTGTACAGCAAGATCTGGACAGGTTGGGCGAGTGGGCAAACCAAATGCAGGGATCCTACAGCAAGATCTGGTTAGGTTGGGTGAGTGGGCAAACCAATGGCAGATGCAGTATAATTTGGATAAATGTGAGGTTATTCATTTTGGAAGCAAAAACAGGAAGGCAGATTGCTGCCTGAATGGTTGTAAATTGGGAGAGGGGAATGTGCAGCGTGACCTGGGTGTCCTTGTGCACCATCACTGAAGGTAAGCATGCAGGTACAGCAGGCGGTAAAGAAGGCTAATGGTATGTTGGCCTCCATTGCAAGAGGTTTTGAGTAGAGAAGCAGGGATATGTTGCTGCAATTGTACAGGGCCTTGGTGAGGCCACACTTGGGAGGATTGTGTGCAGTTTTGGTCTCCTTCTCTGAGGAAGGATGTTCTTGCTCTCGAGGGACTGCAGCGAAGGTTTACCAGACTGATTCCAGGGATGGCGGGACTGTCATAGGAGGTGAGATTGACTAGCTGCGGATTGTTCTCGCTGGAGTTCAGAAGAATGAGGGGGGATCTCATAGAGACTTATAAAATTCTAACAGGACAAGTCAGGGTAGATGCAGGGAAGGTGTTACCAATGATGGGTGTGTCCAGAACCAGGGGTTACAGTCTGAGGACTCAGGGAAACCATTTCAGACAGATAGAAGGAGACATTTCTTCACACAAAGAGTGGTGAGCCTGTGGAATTCATTACCACAGGAAGTAGTTGATGCTAAAACTTTGAATATATTCCAGAGGCAGCTGGATATAACACTTGGGGAGAATGGGATCAAAGGCTATGGGGAGAAAGCAGGATTAGGCTATTGAGTTGGATGATCAGCCATGATCGTGATGAATGGCAGAGCAGGCTCGAAGGGCCAAAAGGCCTCCTCGTGCTCCTATCTTCTCTGTCTGTATATTAAAAGCTAAGCCCTCCTTCTCGATCTGGGAATAGTTCCATTCCATTTCTGAAAGGGTCCTCAAGGAAAAGAAGACCGGGCTCTCAAAACCATCTCCCATTTTGCGGGATAAAACTGTCCGTATACTGTAAGGGGGATATGTCACATGTCCTGGTTTTCCTGGGTCAAAATGCACCAAGAGGTTTGAGGACTGTAAGGCTCCCTCCATTGTCACCGCTTCTTTAGTAGCTGAGTAGGCTGAAGCAATACCGAAAGTTAGATTTGTGCACTCTGAAAGAAGACCTTGTGGGTTTTCATTATGGCAAACGTCTGAGGCTCATTGCCCAATTCTTGTTGCAAGTAGGCTTGGATTAAGGTCCAATTTTGAATATGCAGCAGAGAGTTCCTCGATCCACGGAATTGGGTCCTGATCAACCTGGGCAGCCTGGTTTATGGTTCGCTTGAAGTCCCTCCAAATTCTTCTCAAGGGATCCAGTTTGAGACCGGGATCTATTGGCACTGCACACTCGGAAAACTGAACTGGCTTAATTATGCCAGTTCTCCAAGTTTTGAGCTCTGATGCAATGAGTTTGGCACTGGTCTAGCTCTTAAGAACTTGGGTGTCGAATCCAGATTGATATAGATTTTGGCTTTGCTGCTTTTAATTCAGTGTAGTTCCTGGTGCAAAACTTCTTCGGACATCCTTAGAAAATTACCAGGCATTTGAGCCTAATCTTCTGTAACAAATCTCTTCCCATCAGACTAGGTGTTTGTCCTTTCATGACCAAGGCCTCCTGCCCTTTCTACACCACTAGTGTGTTGGTGGTTCCAAGTATTATGGGAGCGGCGTTTTCAGAACCCCAAAATGTATCATGGAGTTCAACCAACCTCCCCCTTTAATGTATTGTTGCTTTTGAAGCACACGGCTTGGTCTCCAGGTGTGGTATTACAATTATGGACACGGGGGTTTTTAAACACAAAACAATGTTTATTCCATGAATTCAACTTAACATTTTAAAATAAACATTGGATCCCTTAACACCCCTTACTTCAAAGATAACCCCGAAAATAATACAACACTAAATAATCCCTCAAAATGTTCCTTCAAACCTCCAAAAAACTTAACACCTTTAAACAGAAACACATCAGGTTAAAGGCATTACTATTATGAGTTTAAATCACCCAAATGATTCAGAGATAGTCTTTAATGGCAGATATCACAGCAGATCCAGCTCACTGCAAACACAGACACACCCAAGCTCTTTTCCTCAAAATTGAAACTAAACACTGCAAAATGGCTGAGCTAAAAACCCAGCTCCACCCACACTCTGACATCACTTCAGTAATATGAGCTGCTCCATTTCTTAAAGGTACATTGCTTAAACATCCATGTCTTAAAGGCATTCTCACATGACACAAGGATCTTCAATGTTTCCCTGTTGTACATGGACAGCTTGGCTGTAGTACTTTTCAAACGGCAAGGCGGAGTTCCAGCTTGAAAATATTGGAAAGTCTGCTCTCTCCCACAATGGTCACCGAAGACCGGGTGGTGGCTTCCATTTTCAGGGGTTTGCTGTTTGCCCTCAAGACAATTTCAATCAAGGCCACCTTATGCAATTGGACTACATTCTCCCAACCCATTGCATGCTTTTCTTCAGAGCTCCGTCCCACTATGTTCAGTGGCACTGTGGACTGCAGCTGTGGTTGTGTTTTGTCTAGCGTGATAACGTAGTTGAATGTGTGCCCTGAGGTTGCATCAGAAACACACAAGCTCCCGAATGTTACAGGTCTCCTGGGGATGGTCTCCCCCATAATGATAACAGTCCACCTCTGACTTGGATTGTGGCCCGTCTTTTTCCCCGGTCCTTTGACTCTGGTCCAGTCCCAAGAACGGTGTTTGGCTCTCCCCTGTACCTGTTGATCCTGCCGCATATCCCGTTGCCATGCCGCACCACATTTGGTTGGCCTCCCCATGAGTCATGCTTTGGAACTCAGTGACACCTTTAGCGACGCACTGCGCTGCCTGAGCTACCTCAATCGCTTTTTCCAACATTATAGTGGTTTCAGCCAAGAGTTTCTTCTGGGCATTAAGCTTATGGATCCCACAAACCAGCCGGTCACGCAACATATCACCCAGTGCAATCCCAAACTCACAGTGCACAACGAGCTGGTGAAGCCCAGCTATGAACGCTTCATGTTCCGTCACTACAGAGTTGAACTTATAATGTTGGAAGACAATTGAGGACCTTGGGTTGAAATGTTATTTGACCAATTGCACTACCTGGGCAAAGGACTTTGAGTCGGATGCCCCTGAATACATGATGTTTCGAATTAAAATGTACTTTTGGGGTCCGCAAACTGTTTGCTTGGCCTTGCTTGTGATCCCGTTCACAATAAAAACAATAGCAGGGCTGTCGGTGTCGAATCCTCAGCCCCATGGTCAAACAGGTCAAGTTTACGAATGAGAGGCATTTTCCCCCAAGTTTTAAATGATTCCAACTCTTGCTGGAGGTTCTCTACTCTCTCAACTGTTCCTTCCTTCCCCCATCGATTCACGATGACTGCCGGCTTCAATCGAAAACTTTTACCTGGTCACGAATGTGATGGCTCCAGACATATGCTGGAGGCTTCCAATACTAAACAAAAAGGTTTATTGAAGAAAGGCAAAGACAGTTAAGTAACAGGCAAAAACCACGGTACAACAGTGGCCGGATTCTCTGATCCTGAGACTAAAGTGCTGACGCCAGGGCAGGATCAGTGGAGTTCTACAACAGCAAAACTGGCACCACACCTGGACCAATTCACCGACTGTTAAGGGGCTGGCACTGGTGCCACATGGAACACAATCAATTCTGAAGAGAAATGGTGCCGGATTCGCTGGGTCCGGGATTGCCACTCAGGAGGGTGACAAGCTGCAGCTTCAATACACACTTCACTCCCCACACACGCCATCCCAGCCAACAAGAGGCAGCAAGAAGCGTGGCCCCGAGATATACCGACACGGCCCCGAAACCCTGCTAGACGCCGTGCAGGAGTGGCGGGTGACCCTGTACTCCAGGGTAGGAAGAAGGCTGCCAGCCGCCGCTGGGCCAGTACACAGGTGGCAGAGGTGGCCACGCCATGGGCAACCGTCTGGACTGGCCAGCAGTGCCAGAAACAAACTGCACGACCTCCTCAGGGTGGCCAGGGTGACTAGACAGCACTGTGTCCCTGGCACCAACTCCTGCCCCACACACGTGTAACACCCACCCCAACCCGGAGGGTGGCCGAACCTCCACTCCGCACCACATATTGGCACCCATACCGGCCGCCATGGCTGGGTGCGCTGGCCAATGAAGCCACCAGCTACCCACCCCCGAGGCTGCATGTGTCAAACTGTTTAATGCTGTGCGTTTTCTGTTTCCCACCTCAGGGGAAGGCCGCGCACAACCGACAGGAGTGGGAGAAGACTGGAGGGAAACTGCCAGAGCTGCTGCCCTTCACCGCAGCAGAGCAGAAGGCACTGGACGTAGTCGGTGGGCCCAAAGAAAGATGCAGTCGCCAGGGCGGAGGAAGTGAGACCCTGCTGAGTGGCAGTTCCCCATGGCATGTGTGTCACTCACCCTCCCCCAACTGCCCCACGACCACACCCACACCACCGCCATACTCTCTGCTCCACCACTACCACCCCTACACCCCCTCCCCAACACAAACCCCCCTCCACAGACACACTCTCTCTCCCCATCCCCCCACCCTGGCTCGCGATGCAATCATACATCTTGTCTTGTATCTTGCAGGAGCTGCTGGTGATGGGATAGGCCCTTCTGATGTCCCCCGTCCCCAGCCAGTGCCAGAACCCCGTGTGTTGACCAGCAACGAGGGCTTCACCATCACGGAGGGTTGCCATCGACCCGCATCCTGAGACACCCGGATCTCGAGTCCGGGGATGACACTGACTTCCCATCACAGCTGTCTCCAACACCCTCCCCCATCCCAGAGACACTCACCCCAACTGGCACTTTGCACTTTTAGTAAAGAAACTCTTGGCACTTTATCTAATGTGCTCCACACAGTTACTCCGGTACACTAGGTGGAGGTAGGAACTCCTGAGGGAGTGGACAATCAGAGGGTGGGCTGACCCCAGGGACTAGCTGCCGCCCAAATGCATTTCGGGCTTCAGAACTGGGGGTTCCAGAACTAGGGGGTCACAGCCTCGGAATAAGGGGTAAGCCATTCTAGACTGAGATAAGGAAGAATTTCTTCTCTCAGAGAGGTGTGAATTTGTGGAATTCTCTCCCACAAAACGTTGGAGCCAGTTTGTTGGATATAGTCAGGAGGGAACTGGACGAAAGGGACCAAGGGGTTTGGAGAGAAAGCGGGAGTGGGATAATGAATTTGCATTATCAGCCACGATCATATTGAATGGTGGTGCAAGCTCGAAGGGTCTACTCCTGCAACTATTTTCTATGTTTCTATGTTTCTTCTGGAATGGTCCGTTCTATTAATTGTGGAGATGGATTCGCAGAGCCAGGGCCTGCATGAGGAGTTGTCGGCGATCATCCAGCATCTGCAGATGCGCAGTTTGGAGAGTCCAACCGTGTGCAGGAGCAAGAGGTGGTGCATACCATGCGTGGCACCCAGGTCAACACCGCATTGGTGGCGTCCGCGATGGAGGTCCTGGGGGACAAAAAATTAGGCCATGGGTTAGGATGTCCAAAACCTGGGTCAATATTTGCAGGCAGTGGCCTAGGCCCGGGACAGGGCTGACCTATCAGACATTGCAGTGCTGCTTCAGAGCTTGGCCCAATCATGGCAGGCCATGGCTGAGAGTGTCGGAGGCATTGCCCAGGCGCTGGCTGATATGGCACAGCCAGAGGGAGGTAGCCCAGTCTCAGAGGGAGATGGCGCAGTCACTGGCTGATATGGCACAGACTCTGAAGGTGGTGGCACAGTCACAGGGTGATGTGTCACAGTCCCAGATGGAGGTGATCCACACCCTGTGCTCCATGGCTGGGCCTCCAGGACTGACAGTGCCAGGTGGCGGGGGAGACTCAGTGGTTATCTCTGCTAGTACTCCCGCCCCATAGAGTAGCCAAGGGGCCACCATCCACCCTGAGGGAGGAGGAACACCGCAGCTCCACGGACTGCCCGCCCCCCCCCCCCCCCCGTCCGCCCCTCCTGTACCTCGCGCATCACATGGCAGTGGGCATAACAGGGTGTCACCATGCCACCTGGGACACCCGGAAAGCAGCTGAGCCCATTTAGGCCCAGTCGTCCCAGAAGACGTCTGCCAAAGGTGATCCAGGTTACAGGGCGGGAATCACAGCAGGCCACCTCACTCCTGATGTACCGTCTGGAGAACCATGTAAACGTAGCGTTAGGGCCCGTACAGCCAGAAAAGCAGACACTAATTAAATTGGCATGGATACAGAGCACAGCATCGCGTTCGGGGTTAGGGCACAAACCGGTTTATATTTGTTCAGATTAAACACATATGCATAATGTTACAACCTGCCTCGGTGCTCTGTCAGAAGAGTGTGAGGGGTGGGCTGGGTTGTCTGGCTGCAGAGGGGGCAGGGTCGAAATGGGTAGACGTTGAATGGGTTTGACCCAGGGACCATGGTTCAGCCAGCACTCACCGCTCAGGTGCATTCCCCAGGTGCACCCGCCCCCAGATGCACCCCTCTCCACCCCCCTCATCATCCTCATTTCCGCCACCCCAGGGACTCGATGGGACCTTGTGATGGAATGGCCAGCTCGCATGCAGGAATCACCCAGGTGGACGGTGGGAAGCGCTACCATGGGTAGGAGTCAGACGGTGTCAACAGAACATCAGAGCTCACGGTAGAGCGGTTGTCATCATCCTCCATACCATGGGCCAGTCCTGCTGTTGCTGCCAACCCATGGTATCATGGAGGTGGATGCAGGCGGGGTGGTGGCTGGGGTTGTGGCGAGGGGGGGGGGGTTTGTGGAGGTGGGATGCGATGGCCGTGCCCCTGGCCAGTCCCTCCCATTAGTCGTTGAACCTGGAGGTGATTAGAGCATCCCGTGCGTTGGTCCAGGCACGCACATTGTGCGGCCTCCCGTGCCTGCCAAGGCCCCAGGTCTTGCCCATCTTCGCTTTGCCCCGCATCCTCCTCATTGAAAGAGGCCAGGCATTCATTGCCCCTCTGCTGTGCATTGTAGAGGACGCAGCAGGCCACCACGATATGGGCGACCATCCCAGCGCTATATTGGACGTCCCATCCCTCGCGGTCCAGGCACCTGAACTGTATTTTCAGGATGCTAAAGCACCGTTTGATCATGTCCCTGGTCACTGCATGGGCTCATGTGGTGGGTCTGCATGACGACCTGTGGCCTCTGGATAGGCGTTACCAGCCATGACCGCATTGGGCAACCCCTGTCACCCATTAGCCAACCCCTGCGCCCCCAGCTGGGGGTACACCTCGAAGAGGCCAGGAACCGTTGAGTGTGCCAGGATGAAGGCGTCATGCACACTGCCCTAGTATCTGGTGCAGACATGCATGATGCACAGCTCGTGGGCACACACCAGCTACATGTTCATCAAGTGGAAACCCTTTCGATTTGTGAAGTGCGGCCTGGGATCTGCAGGTGCTCATAGGGTGACATGCATCCCGATGATCAGCTCCTGGACCCAGGGCATACCGGGCCTCCGTGATGGTGTGAATGCATCTGTGCACCGAGCTCTGCAAGATCCCAGACAGGTCCCCACCCGGCGTCTGAAAGGACCCCACGGCATTGAGGTTCAGGGCGACCACCACCTGGGACGGCCATCGGGTGCGGGTGTCCTCCCCCATTCCATTTGTTGCCAGGTGCACCACAATCTGGCAGATACGTCGCACTGCCACATTGCTCAGTCTGAGTCTTCGACCGAATGCCCGATCCAGCAGATCCTCAAAAGACAGGCGCTGCCAGTACACTTGAGGCTATCCGGTGCCTCCTTTGCACCTCCTTCCCTCAGGCTGTTGGGCGGCCGGCTCTCCAACCTCACCGGTTGCCTTCTGTTCCTCTGCGGCAGGCTCTGCTGCTGCAGCTTCCTCCTCCTTGAGCAACTCCAGCTGGCACAGCAGGTCATCCTCCAGGGCTGCAGCAACTAGGAGGAAGGCCACCATTGTCTGCAGGGGATGAAAGGCCGACATGTTGGCGTGGTGTGTACCCCCATGCCCAACCAGGTTCACTGGGCAACCAGGTAGCCCCGGATGGCACTGCGGACCCTGTCCTAACATGTCCCCTAAAATATTACTCGTTCAAATATGTTGTTACTCTTTGCTTTATACTTCCAGAATGGTCTGATGGTGTGAATCCAAAGAAACTACCAATCTTCAACTTAAAGCAAAATAGGTTTAATGAATAACAAATTGATTACTGTCGAGTTTGTTCACTCTTACAGTACCATTAAGCAATTCAGAATAAAGTATTAACTGTATTTAACTACACGTGTCGAGTCACTCCTGGTTCAAAGAGACACAAGATCCTTTGAGTTCACATATTTATACATGAATCTAGTGCCGCTATCTAGTAGTTGTCTTACACTATGATGTAGTCATTAACCCTTTATATATCTCTATATATACGTATCACGACAGCTCCCTCTCATACTTGCACGCCTGTCCCCGTTGGTGCCAGGCTGCCAGGGATATAGTCGGCTGGCACTGCACGTACCTGCTGTATGCTCTGCAGCCCCAACCGACAGCCCCCTGTAAGGGTTACTATGGGGCCCATAATGTCCCACCAGCAGGTGGTGGCCAGCAGCCGGTTTGGGGTGGGGGGGGAGGAGGTGATATGGAGGGCGGGGGTGGGGACTAGGATGCGGGCTTGATGGGTGGATTGTGGGGACTGGGGTGGAGTTTCGGCTGGTGTGCGGGGGTGGTGGGGTAGGAGAGTGGAGGCTGGCGTGATGGGGTGGGCACACCCATACGGCTGGTGGCACTCTGCAGAACCAGGGGCCAAGGAGGGTGGTGGTCAGTGGGGTGAGCAGCAAGATGTATCAGAACTTCTTCACCCAAAGGGTTGTGAATCTATGGAATTCCTTGCCCAGTGAAGCAGTTGAGGCTCCTTCATCAAATGTTTTTAAGGTAAAGATAGATAGTTTTTTGAAGAATAAAGGGATTAAGGGTTATGGTGATCGGGCCGGAAAGTGGAGCTGAGTCGACAAAAGGTCAGCCATGATCTCATTGAATGGCGGAGCAGGCTCGACGGGCCAGATGGCCTACTCCTGCTCCTAGTTCTTGTGTTTTTATGTCTCCCTTGCAGGCCGCGGCACTGGCGGTCCATGCCTGGACATCGCCCCAGTCCCGTGGGGGCCACCCCAGACCCACTGCTCGTCCCCCTGTCATCTTCCCCATGCCGTGCCCAGCCCTGACAGGGTTCCTCCCCACCCCAGCCAGCCTGGCCAGTGTCAGGATCGACAGCCCACGGTCGGGCCTTTCGGGTCCTACCTCCTCTCACTCTCTCTCATCCACCCCAGTGCCTGTTCCCCATTTTTTAAAAGCACAAGTGAACCTCGCCATCAGGAATTCCCCTCAGTGGAGACGGAGCATCGCGCAGGCCCCAGAGAATACTGGGTCAGGGCTGCTAATGACATATAAGTGGCATTTATTGTACGTGCGGAGTAGAATGCATTGACGCCGCAGTCGAGGCAATGGAGAATGATGATTTGGCAAGAACCCGGCACACGCCATGATTTCGCCGTCAAAACCGATCCTCCGCCCAATCACCTTCCCAGATTTTGGCGTTGGCCGATGGAGAATCCCACCCCAGGGCTTTACAGTTGGGCTCCCTGGCACACACTGCCCGATCCTGTGCAAACTCTAGATTGGCCGGGGTTCGCTTCCTCCTGCTCGATTGGCCCCGAGCTGGTCACATGGCCCATTGAGCTCACCTTCTTAAAGGGGCCACATAAATACCATGGTTACAAGAGCAGGTCAGAGGCTCAGATCCTGTGGCAGGCAACTCCCCTGCTGACTCCCCAAAGCCTGTCCACAATCTACAAGGCACAAGTCAGGAGTTTGATAGACTATTTTCCACACTCGCTCCCTCCACAACTGATGAATGGTAGCAGCAATGTGTCCCATCTATAAGATGCATAGCAGAAACCTACCAAGACCCCTTAGACAGCACCTTCCAAACCCACCATCATTACTCTCTTGGGCAGCAGATACATGGGAACACCACCACCTGCAAGTTCCCCTCCAAGTCACTCACCATCCTGACTTGGAAATATATTGGCCGTTCCTTCACTGTCACTGGGCCAAAATCCTAAAACTCCCTCCTTAACAGCACCCTGGGGTATGTGCACCACATGGACTGCAGTGCGCAAAGAAGGTAGTTCAACAATAACTCTCAAGGGCAATTAGGGATGGACAACAAATGCTGACCTAGCCAGTAATTCCCAAATCGCAAGAATGAACTTTTAAAAACACAGGGAGAGGCCATTCAAGCCATGGTGACTGTGTTGACTCCTTGAAAGAGATATTCAATTACTTCCACTCTCATCTCCTTCCATTTTCATCTATTTTTCCTTTTCATCTATTTATTCAAATTCCTTTCAAAAGTTCTGACTCAACCTGCTTCCATCGCTCTTTCAGGTAGTGTGTTCCAGATCATAACAACCATGTACATGAAAGATTGATGCTTACCATGTTATGATATTCATAGAGACAGATAATGTTTAAAAATAAATTCAACCTTCCAGTTGACTACTGCAAGGATGAGATATTAAGATTTCACATTTTAAGATTTTAAATGGAGCAAAAGACTAAATGCGATCTTTGTCGTCAACGTATACTTTCAATCACACAACAAACATTTCCTTTTTTCTTTTAGTGCAACCAAAAACACACTTCACAGACATATTTTACACTTTTCTTTAAGTAGACATTCAATTCTTCCAGAACCAGTCTTAGGTGATGTTTTGCTCCCAATGATTTACCTCAGTTCTTTTCCTTTCTTGACCTAGGAAATTTTAATCTCACAACCACCTTTCAGAGTGAGGATTTTTCCTCCAGAGATCCATTCTTTAGCACAACTAGGTGTATCGTCAAGCCTTGTTTTAATTCCTCATGAATTTGACATTTCCAATTTAAGCACGAGTTTCCACCCACATTCCTGCATGGTGAACCGGAGACTTTTGGCCTCTAGATGTTGTCTCTCTTCTGGTCCCCAGAAGGCTAACCGTGACTGAATTTCCAGGGATTTCTGAATTCTTCCCCTCTCAGGCCCATCTTTATGGTAACATGAATCACATGGGTCTTGTATCCACATTGAGATGGTGATTCTGTAATTTTGTAACTCTTATCTTGGAAGTAAATGAACAGTTTAAAGCACAATTGTTTAAAACATAACATTCTCAACCATTTTCTAAGACTTTGGAGACTCACGAGGTCCCCACAAGCTATTACCTTTATTCCCAAGTGTAAATATCCTGAAGCCTAATCCCAGTAAAACAGTCTGCATCCCCTTTAATCTCTAACAATCAAATCACTCAGGCCTGCTGTCAGGCAGACTGAGAACAGGTCACATGACCTCTGTTCAATAAATTAAACTCACAGTCCCAAAAAAGAATAATCTTAAAACTTTGTAATTATAACAATTATTTAGTTTGTTTCACGATGTAAGAAAACACTCACTCATGAAAGTTCATTTAATGCATTTAAATCCCCTCAAGTACTTAATGCCTTATAAAAACAAACATTTGTATTCATAACCCAAATCAAAGACAGATAATCCTTTTATAACCTCTTGGAGTTGTCAATCAAACTGAATTTCTTCCCTTGCCCCCTTCACATTATTATAACAAGCAGTGAAGCAGCAAGAAATCTATAATAATACCACTTAGAGTTATATAAATAAAATTATATTCAAATTGCTAGAACTATTTTTCTAACTCTCATAGGCACAAGCAGACAGTTTCCTTTCCAAATTTAAATGGCAGAGGAGTTAAATAACTTAGCACTTCATATTAGGCTGTTCCTGGGGCGAAAACTGGACCTGTTTGTTGTGTGCACTGAGTATAAATGGCCCAGCTGATTTATGCCTGTGTGTTGCAGACCCTGACAACTTTCCCTTCTCGTTGGAAATGAGATCTACCAGAAATGAGGGTTGAGATATCGGCTGGATTCTCCATTTTTTGGACTATGACCCCACATGGTCAGGAAAACTGTGGGGCGGGATTCACCAACCCCCCGCCGGGCCGGAGAATCACCAGGGGGTGGTGTGAATCCCGCCCCGCCGACCCAATGGCGGCTGCCGGATTCTCCGGCGCTGCTTTTTTGGCGGGGGCGGGAATCGCAACACGCCGGTCGGGGGCCGTTGGCAGTGGCCCGCCCCCCCCCCCCCCCCGGCGATCCTCCGCTCCACGATGGGCTGAGTGGCCACCCGTTTTCGTCCAGTCCCGCCGGCGTCAATCAAATAAGGTCCTTACTGGTGGGACCTGGCTCTGTGGGCGGCTGCAGAGTCCTTGGGGGGGGATATGGCCCCGGGGGTAGGGCCCCCACTGTAGCCTGGCCCGCGATCGGGGCCCACCGATCTGTGGGAGGGCCTGTGCCGTGGGGGCACTCTTTCCTTCCGCGCTGGCCGCTGTAATGGTCCGCCATGGCTGCCGCAGAGAAGAAACCTTTGCGCATGCGCTGCGATGATGCCAGAACACACTGGCGCTACCGTGCATGCGCCAACTCACGCCGGCCGGCGGAGGACCTTGGCGGCGATTGGGGCGGCGCCCACCTCCACCCCCGGCAGCGGATCCACCCTCACCTCCCCCCTTCCCCCCTCCCGGGGCATCCCCCACACCACTCGCAGACACGGCTGCCCCGTCCCGGAATCCCCACCCCCAATGGTTCACGCCACTCCTCGCCGCCAGTTCGGCCCGTCCCGCCGGATAGCAGAGAATCCCGGTCGTGGTCTTTTACACCAGGAAAACTGGCATCCAAAGGCCACAGATTCACCATCTTGCAGGGGTCTAGCTGGCAGCTGTCATAGACTCGCAGCTCCAGCTACCGATACGGTCCCCCGCACTTCCATGTTAGATCCGCGCATGCGCACGGTGGCAGCCGCCAGCATCGTGCTCCATGGCGGACTCAGGCGAGATAGTGCTCCTCATCGGTTGCTTGCCTGTCCCAGACCACCCGCACACATTGCCCCCAGCCCTGAATGGACCCCGTCATCCGCCGATCGGCCCTCCCCTGACTGTGGCGGTCCCGGACTGAGTCCGCAGCTGCTACGCGGGATTCACGGACGGTGGGACCATGTTAGAACTGCGCCATTGGGAATTTATCTGGTCGGCAACGGAGCATCGCAGAGCGGGCCTCAGGCAATGCCCTGAGGCGGTGAATACTTGGTGCGGTGTACTCCACGAGTACATCGATTTTCGGGGGCCGGAGAATTGAGGAACTGTCATCGAATAAGATTCCAGCCCCTGTTTGGGCCCCGCCTACCATTTCTAAAAGCTCCCAGAGACTCTCCGACTCATCAAAATCCAGCCATGTGCCTTTATTTATAAAACCAAGGACAGCACAGAATTCGCAACTGTTCCCTCTCACCTTCAGAGACAGGTGTTGGAGTTCCCCAAGGAATAACCTGTTTTTTTTTCTCCCATCGTTGACAGTTTTCTACAGAGAAAAGGACAGGAAGACACAAAGGCTGACCCATGCTGAAAGAATTGTCAACATTAGAAGGAAATGGCGAGTAGGAGGGAGCAGAGATGTTGGAAAAGGGGTTGGATTTAAACTCGTAGCTGCCGATAGATTGCTGCCTGCAACCAGATACGGACTCAATAGGTTTTGCCTCCAGGTCTCGTCAACAACCCACTGCGATTACTCCCTCGCATTGTGGTGGCATGGGTTCCATGCCTGTGGCTTAGGAATGGAGATGGCACTCTAGGCAGGAAAGGCCCTCCTGTTGCTCCAAACTCCCAGAAAGGAAAGTCATAAATTTATATTGAGTCTGGCCTACTGCTGCCAACTTGCTGGTGACAGGTCTTCACCTGGATTGAGGGGCTCGGTGGCTGAAGTTAAACCTGTGGCCAGCACCTAATGACATCATCAGAACCGATCAGCATAGTTAAAGAAGCACCCTGCTGACTTTAAGTAGATTACCTTGCTGCCTGTCCTGGGGTGGTGGTAAATTCCGGGAATGTCGGGTGGGATGATGGGATATTGTAATTACTGTGCAAATATTGGGTGAAAATCCAGAGCGTGGATGGAGGTGTTGAAATTCTGGGCAGGATTCTCCATCTTGGCAGCCACCCAATGGGGTTTCCCATTGTGGGCAGCCCCAGGCTCTCTGGAAAGGTCAAAGGAAGCAGGGTCTCTGGACTGTTCACTTAATGGAGAAGAAGTAAAATAACTATATTGCCTTTGGGGTAACTATAAAAACCTATAGTTGCAATTAACCAGAATGGGACCCTTCATCTGTGTCTTGTTGCTGTCGGTCAGACACAAGGCACCAATTCCCAAGACCATGTGAGTAGAAGAAGTCAGTCACTCAGATCATCTCGCTATCCATTGACAGGCTTCCTCAACAAAAACGATTTGAATGATGCGTGTTTAAATCACTGACAGCAATGAGGAATTTATACAATAGTTACAGCACACAAACTGGCCCAAATGCTCTCTGCTGGCATTTCTGTTCCACATGAGCATTCTCACATTCAATTGCAAATCATCCTATTAACATATCCTTTGCTTCCGTTCCGCCTCATCTACTTAATTAACTTCCCCTTTTGATGTTATTTGCCTCAACCACTCCATATGCTAACAAGTTCTACATTTTCACCAATCTTAGCATCGTAAAACAGCACAGGAGGAGGCTATTCAGGCCATCTGGTTTGTGCTAACTCTTTTGAAAAGCAATCCAGTTAGTCCCACTCCCCAGCCTTTCTTCTATATCGCTGTGTTTCTTTCCTCTTCAATTTATCCACTGATCGCCTTCTGGTGGTGGCATGTAGGAAGAGGCCGTGCACTCGGAATCTCTGGGCAAGGTACTTGGGGCGGGATTTTCCGACCCCCCGCCAGGTGGGAGAATACGCTGTCGGGGGTAGGGGTGAGTGGAGGTCGGGGTGGCCGTGGGGGCAGTGGGAGGCTGCGGGGGGCCACTGCCCATCATGGCGGCGGACACGCGGACGTCCACCCAGCCCATCCGCCATCCGTCCTGACGTGAGCAAGACCCACCCCCCAACCAGATCGCCGGCACCCATCGGCGGGTGGTTCCAGGGCGGCACCCCCGGCAGCCTCCCCTGTGAGGGCAGTGCCAGCGGACAGTGGCCCTGGCAGGGGGGGACGGCTGACAGGTGCCAGGGCACCGAGGGGGCAGGTGTGGGGCGTGTGCTGGCAACCGGGCCTGCCATGCTGCCCATGGCACCTGGTTGTGCAGGGGGGGTATACCAATGTTGAAACTCTTTCTACTCCCACCCCCACAGATGGTACAATGTTCAGCCATCTTCCAGCGTTGTTGGCCGCCAAGGCGGGGGCTGCTGCCCTGCATGAGGCCCAGTGGGAGCTGGAGCACGGGCGTGAGAGGGAGGTGGTGGAGCCAGCAGTACAGCAGCGGGCCTCAGTGGGGCACGTGCAATGCGCTCAGGCCGCAGTGCCGTACGCCCGAGAGGCACAGGATGGGCACCACGCCATGTGGGAGCCACAGGACAAGGATACCGAGGGAGAAGAGGAGAAGCAGGAGGTTGTGCCACGGCCACGGAGGTGTCCGATGCAATACCGCATGTACTGGCCCCGCATGCCCTTCGAGGACCTCCGGAAAGGTTGTGCAGGAGGGGTTTACGGATGAGCCGCGAGGTAGTCACCCACATCTGCCACCTGATGGCACACCTGGCACCACATGGGACTGGGAGTGGACATGCCCTCCCAATGGCTGTCAAGGTAACGGTCGCCCTCAACTTCTTCACGACAGGGTCGTTCCAGTCGCCGAGTGGGGACCTGTCCGGCATCTCCCAGCCATCGGTGCACAGGTGCATCCAGGCCATCACTGTCACCCTGTACGGGATTGCGGATCGGTACATACAGTTCCCATGTGGACCGCGCCCACCAGGATGCCCGCGCAGTGGGGTTCGCCGCTGTTGCCCAGATGCCCATTGTGCAGGGGGCAATCGATAGAGTGCACAACACCATATGGCCCACCTCGGAGGGAAGGACCATGTGCCTAAACAGGAAGGGTGCATATTCAGTGACCGTGCAGGTTGTCTGCAACCACAGGATGACAATCCTACCCATCTGCGCCAGGTACCCTGGCAGTGTGCATGACTCCTTTATACTGGCTCTATCGCTCATCCCTGCCATGTTCGGGGGGCACCCCCCCCCCCCCCCCCAGCTGCGGGCCTGGTTGCTGGGTGACAGTGGTTGCCCCTTGCGGTCGTGGCTGATGACGCCTATACGGAGCCACAGACGGACGGAGTAACGCTACAACGATGCCCATGCAGCGACCAGGGGTGTGGTCGAGAAGTACTTTGGGCTGCTCAAGATACGCTTCAGATGCCTGGACTTCTCTGGAGGGGCCCTCCAGTACCCGTCGGAGAGGGTCGGCCGCATCGTCGTGGCCTGCTGCGTCCTGCACAACATTTCCCAGCAGAGGAGCGATGTGCTGGAGGAGGAGGAGAATGATCAGGATGAGAGGAACTCCTCCCCAGATGAGGGGGATGTCGAGGGGGGAGCCGATGCACGGGACATGGGGGATGTACGGGAACACGAGGCTGCCCGGCACCGCCGGCTGGGCCAGGAAGCACAGTACGTGCTGGTCGCTGCCCGTTTCAGTGACCACGGTGGGCAGCAGTAGTGATGAGTATGGGCACAGGCAGCTTGTTCCGCATCTCCCCAATGGACGACCACCCTCATCTCCCCCACCCTACCCCCACCACGGAGGCCGTGTGCCCGGATAGCCCCAGGCCTTGCAGGCTCAGACACATGCCCGACACCGTCGGCACCATTGTCTCCACCGTGGACGCCACCATGCGGTGTTGACCTGTGGGGCACTCATGACCGGCACCATTTCCTGCTCCTGGACGTGGATACACTCCTGCACTTGCGTCTGCAGATGCTGGAAGCTGGCCGTCAATTTCTCATGCCCCTGGGTCCCTACGTGCATCGGGTCTATGGGTGGACAGGAGAACTCCAGGTACCCGGAACCTGTCCGGGCGACAGGTGTTTGCCGGGGCTGGGCTGCCCTTCCACCGTCCGGCCCCTCGGCTGCTCCTACCTCCACCCGCTGTACCGGAGCGGCTGTGTGGTCGCACCAGTTAGTGTCTAAGAAGCCTCACCACTAACATGGCCAACAAGGTGAGTGTCTCTGCCATGGCGGGGGGTCAAGGAGATAGCTGTGACGCAACCTCAGTGTCTTCATCGGACTTGTGGTTGTGGGTCCCCTGGGATGCTGTATCCGGTCTGTCCGTCCCCTCCATGTTGGTGTCGTGTTGCGTCCTTTCATGTCTGTCTGTCCCCTGTGTGCTGGTGTCCTGTGTCATCGTGTCATCACTGGACTGGGCCTGGGGCCTGTTGTTGGAGCTACCCTCTCTGTTGCTCCTAGAGTCCCTGTGGGCTGGCCGCCCAGGCGCTGGCTGGGGGCCATGTAAGCCTGATATGTCCGGTTGGTCTGCGTTGGCTGGCCATCCAGGTGCTGGATGCAGGCGGTGTCTGCCAGGTGCGCCCGGTTGGTCTGCGTTGGCTGGCCATCCAGGTGCTGGATGCAGGCGGTGTCTGCCAGGTGCGCCCGGTTGGTCTGCGTTGGCTGGCCATCCAGGTGCTGGATGCAGGCGGTGTCTGCCAGGTGCGCCCGGTTGGTCTGCGTTGGCTGGCCATCCAGGTGCTGGATGCAGGCGGTGTCTGCCAGGTGCGCCCGGTTGGTCTGCGTTGGCTGGCCATCCAGGTGCTGGATGCAGGCGGTGTCTGCCAGGTGCGCCCGGTTGGTCTGCGTTTGCTGGCCATCCAGGTGCTGGATGCAGACGGTGTCTGCCAGGTGCGCTCGGTTGGTCTGCATTTGCTGGCCATCCAGGTGCTGGATGCAGACGGTGTCCGATGGGTGCTCCAGGTTTAAGTCACTGCGTGGCCCTGCAACACACAATACTGACACATCCATGGTTCGGCAGGTGGAGGGGGGTATGGTTCACGGTACTGGGTGAGGGGAGAGGGCTGAGGGGTAAGGGCTGAAGGGAGAGGGCTGAGGGGAGAGGGGCCAGGCAGGGGGGTGGGAACTCACTTGGTGGCGCACCCCCGACCTCGGCATGGGCAAGCTCCCGGTCCTTGGGTGCACCAGCTATGTCCAGTGCCCTCTGTGTGTGCACGGTGAGCTGGCGCAGGTCTGGTTCACCCCCTCCGGTTCGGGCTCACTCCTGTTGGTTATGGGCACACTTTCTTGGGGGGGGGGGGGGGAACAGCATTGTTCTGCGGTCCACTGCAATCAGTTTGGTCTATGTTGGCATGGATGCACAGGGCACAGGGCCAACGCAGCTTGGATGTGCGTGGCTGCAGCCATGTGCCTCACGGCTGTGGTTGTACCGTCTCCCTGGGGAGGGGGTGGGTGTCACACATGTGCGGGGTAGGGGGTTTGGTGCCATTGGCACACTGCTGGGTGCTCACCCTGGCTGCCCTCAGTAGGTTGTGGAGCTTTTTGAGCCACTGTTCGTCAGTCTTGGGTGTCACCGTGGTGGCACTCACAGCCGCGCTCCACAGACGCCGGGCCATGTTGGCTGGCACCTTCCAACGGGTCCGGCGTCCTCGAGGGCGTCCAGCAGTGTCTCAAGGTCGTGGTGTGTGAACCTGGGCACTGCTCAGCGTGGTGCCATGGTCCCCCATCGGTGGCCTGTGCGTTCGCGTCACCTGTTCTGCGCCGCGGCGCTGCGTCGTTTACGTGGCGCCATGTCTCCGACGCTGCTCCAAGGCCGAGCTCCCACACTTCCCACCATGCCCCTACTAGCCCCCTTATAGGCCGGAGAATGCCATCTCAGAATGGGCGGCGGCAGCGAGGTAAAACGCGCCCGTTTTCCGCCGGCGCCCACACTCTGTCGCCGGAGCGGTGAATCGCGGCTTTGTTTTTTTGGCCTTTTTCACCTGGTTCCCGGGATTTCTGAGGACATATTCTACCCGTATGAAAGTACTATTGTTGATGAATGTCAAAAAGGCTGGAAGTAAAGGTTAGGATTCTCCGTCCCGCCGCACCCATTTTCCAGTGGGGCACCTCCAGGACTGGCAGCGAGTGAGTGTGGGGGTGGTGGGGGTTGTGAAAGTAGTGGGACTGGTGTGGGGGTGGATGTGGGGGTGGTTGGTGTCGGGGGTGTGGGAGTGGTGGGAGTGGTGATGGGGGCGCTCGGGCAGTGGGGGTGTGTGGTTGGTGTTGCGGGGTGGATGTGGGGGAGGTGGTGTTGGGGGGGTGAATGTGGGGGAGGTGGGTGTGGGGTTGATACGGTGGTCGGGCGATGGGGGCAGTTTTTGGGGGTGTGGGCATGGTGGGTGTGAGGGTGGTGAGTCACGGGCCTAGGTAACCACAATTCAGCGGGGTCTCACTTGCTCGCCCGGTGCTGAGCTCTGCCTCAGTGACTGCCCTCTCCTCGGCCACACTAGTCAGGTCCAGTGCCCCCTGCTCAGCAGTGGTGAGGGGCTGCAGGCCTGGCGTTCCCCCTCAGGTTTTCTCCCTGTCACGGCTGTTGAGTGCTGATTTCCCTTGGGTAGGGTGGGGGTTGCAAGGATACAGGAAGCGCGCAGTGTTAGACAGTCGGATGCAGCACAGGGGTTGGGTGGCTGGTGGCCTTCGTTGCCATGACGGCCGGTCCTGGGTGGGGGTTCGGTTGCCCCTGGGTGGGGGGGGGGGGGGGTTAAGGGTGTGTGGGTGAGGACACAGTGCTGCCTATTCACTCTCGACGTTTCGAGGAGGTTGTACCGTTTTTTTACGGCATGGCTGGCCGGTCCTAGCGGTGTCGCTCACAACCTCTCCCACCTACACCCAGGCCCAGTGCACAGCAGCAGGTGGCAACTGCCTCCCCACCCTGGGGTACAGGGTGGCCTGCCTCTTCTCCACTGCGTCAAGTAGGGTCTCCAGCTCAACATCCGTGGAAGGGGTGCTGCTCTCCTTGCTGCCATCTTGTTGGCTGAGATGAGTGTGTGTGGGGAGGGGAGTGCTTATATCCGGCTGCAGCTTGTCATCCTCCTGAGCGCCAATCCTGACCCCGACGAATCAAACCATTTTTCATTGGAATCAGTCATCTTCCACGTGGCTCCGGCACTAGCCCATTAACGCTTGGTGGATTGGCCTGGGTACAGCGCCAGTTGTGCTGTCGTACAACACCATCGATTCAGTCCCCGCATCAAAAAGTAGTTTTCAGCATGGAGAATTCTGCCGCGTACATTTTCAAGGATTTTGATAAAGTTCTTCAGTCAAAAGGGTTCAAAGGATATGGGTGGAAAGTGAGACAGATTACTGAGTTGGATGATCAGCCACAATCCTAATGAATGACAGAGTAGGTTCAAAGGGCCGAGTGGCCTCCTCCTGTTTTTTATGTTTCTATCAGAGCAATGAGTGACAGTAGTGATAGCAGCCATGGGTTATTGAAGTATCACTTTCGTTGCTCGTGTTATAAACTATAACAGTTAATAAAACCTAGCTTTGGAGTAAACAACTACAATTGTTCAATTGATAGACAGTTTTCAAATGATTCAGGAATAGAAATATTACAAAGCCTTATCTGTAACATGCACCTTTGATGGCAAAATATGGTATCATGGGACATGGTTTACAACAGTTCGATAAAGATCTCAAAGGTACAGAAATAGGAAAGCTGCTTGCTCTGTGTCTCGTTGCGCTGATCACTCAAACTCGGCATCAGTGAAGTCTGTTCCCTATGCGCCACCATCAAGTATCTGATGTTTACTTCGGAACATGTTGTTGTAAACCTTACAAGGTAAGAGGATAAACGCTAACAATTGGTGCTGTGAATCCATCCAATTAATGCATGAATGGTGGATATAATCATCCCCGGAATCAAAATCTGAGGAATGGAATGGAATCATAAACCATTCCTCAACCTTCCTTTGGAACTCTCTGACAGGATTAGAAATAAGTGGGGACTTCCTTATGGGGCTTTTTCAAGGAATCCGTAAATGTGAGCTGGGAGGAGAATGTGTGTCTGCAGAGATACAAAGATAATCCATGGAAGATGTTCAACAGAAACAAAAGGATTGGAGTTCGAGAACGTACATATTGCAAAGCCTTCTGGGAATGGATGCTGGAATGATCAGGTAAGGGCCAAAATAGGGTCCAGAAGGCAGAACGAGAGAAATTTCAGAATTATGATAGAGTGAGAGTGGATATTGCACAAGCTACTAATTCCTTCTTGGTTAGTTACAAGAAAGAATCTGAGCAGAAAGAGGAATTGAAAGATAAAGGTGTGGCACTGAGAAATTGAGGTGAGCAGATAGAAAAGGCAGTGGAATACATGCACCAATGAGAATAGAAAGAAGAAGACAAAGGTTTGGGGATTACAAAGAAACTAGCGGATGTTTGCTGGAGCATAAGGCTCATTTCTATGCACAGGGAAGGGAGGCCAATTCTCCAGGAAAGTAAAACAATCCTCAGGTGCCATTCATGAATTTGGTAAAGGGAGAAAGAAATGACAAACTGATGTAGAAGTGGTTAGCACTGAAAGCAATGGAAGAAACTTGTTCAAAAGCACTTGGAGTTTCTGGTCGAATGGATCATCTCAAAACTTGCCAAGTAAAATGGTGGGCATGGAATATGAATTGGAATCTGTGGGTATACCTACAGCTCACCACCACCTTCTCAAGGGCAATTAGGGATGGGCAATAAATGCTGGCCTCGCCAGTGACATCCACATGCCTTGACTTAATTTCTTTCTAAAAATTAAGGTGTTGAGAGAGGCAGGTTTAGCAGTTCGCAAAGGTAAATTGAGCAAAAGACCGAGGCTGGGATTCTCCCGCAATTGCGGCTCCAAGAGCGGTGCGAACCACTTCGGCATTGGGCCACCCGGAAATTGCGGAATCCTTTGCACTTCCGGGGGCTAGGCTGGCGCCGGAGGGATTGGCGCCACGCCAACCAGCACTTAAGAGCCGCTGTGGGTCGGCGCGAGTTGGCGCATGTGCAGGACCGTCGGCGTGTTCTGGTGCATGCGCAGAACCGCCGGCGTGATCCCTGCACATGCGCAGGGGGTTTCTTCTCCGTGCCGGCCATGGCGGAGCTTTACAGAGGCCGCGCGCGGAGGGAAAGAGTGCCCCCACGGCACAGGCCTGCCCACAGATCGGTGGGCCTTGATCACGGGCCAGGCTACCGTGGGAGCCCCTGGGGCTGGATCCCCCCCCCACGCACCCCCCCCCACCGCCCCCCCCACCCGAGAACTCCGCTAGTCGCCCTCCAAGCCAGGTCCTGCCGGGATGGACAATGTCCATTTCATGCCAGCGGGACTGGCCAGGAACGTGCGGCCGTTCGGCCCATCGGGGCTCGGAGAATTGCCGAGGGGGCCGCTGCCAACGGACCCGAGGATTCCGCTAGCCGGAGAATTTGGCAGCCGGCGTCAGAGCGGTGGGGCGGATTTCACACCGCCCACCGGCGATTCTCCGACTCGGCGGGGGGGTTCGGAGAATCCCGTCCTGAGATTGTCCTCTGGATATTCAGCGTTCCCACCGACTTAATGCTCTTTCACACCTCCCATATACCAAAGGAAAATGTTCAGAGATGAGCAGGAAGTAACAAACACTGGCGAGGACATAGACTGTGACATTGAGATTTTGAATCAGTCTGGAATGGAATTAAACAGCAAACATCGGAAATTGAAAATATATTTATTCGACAAATTATAATTTATTCGGTGATGGCATAAAGAAGAAGAAAAGGAAAGATTCTTGGCGCGATTCTCCAGAAAGATTTCTAAGTATTACCGTGAACGGCAATTTCTGCGAGCTTCCCGGCACTCGGCCCAGTGAGGCCAGCAATGTTATTCAACATTATTTGTCCATTTAGTCAGGCCCCACAGGCTTCTCGCTGCAAATGAAGGCTCATCAGCTGATTTGCTGGCACCGCACTCGCCAGCCCTCCACTAACAAGGTTGACCAGCTCTTAAGATGCACTTGGTCAGCCAACCCCAACAATGACACCCAGGAGACCGTCCCCAAGATTTGGAAACGCTGACCTAGGGAGACTCCTAGATGCTTTGGAGGCCAGGAGTGATGTCCTGTTCCCCTAAGGTTCCTCGAAAGTCAGCCATAGGGCAGCCAGTGTTGCCTGGGATGACTTGGCGGCAGCTGTGAGCGCCGTGAGCGTGACCAGGACTGGCCTCAAGTGCTGAAAAATATTTTGCGACCCACACCGAGCAGCACAAGTGAGTAGACACCAATGCGCCCGCCCCACCACCTCCCCCACCATCCCTACCACCCCCCTATCACCACCACCCCCACCACCTCCCGACCACCACCACCCCAACCACCAATGCATATCTGCCCCCAGCGTGACCACTTGCTGTGGAGGCCGACAAATAACGGGAGACCGTCGGATAAGGAGTGGCTCCCGCTAATTGTGTGGAAATAGGACTTGAGTGGTGATAATTGATTTCTTACCACGCCATGGCAAGATCGTGATTTTGCCTATGGGAGCAGGCCATTCGCATCGCAAACTGTTTGGTGCCTGGCGCGCTTCTCATTTTTGGGCCTCTCCCTCCATTCACCGGCCTCATTTCACTTGAGCGAGAACATAACAAGGCCGGAGAATCGCGCCCTTGGCGTTCTACTATTCTACAGAAGGACTTTTTACAGTGTCAGTTTCTTTAAGAAACCTGTGCGAGTTTTTCGGTACCATGGAGTACTCCATCCTCTTTTCAAGGTGGATTGTGCTCAGTTGAAGATCAGAAAGAAATTGGAAATTTTTTTTGTGGTTTATTAACCTATTCAATTGTGAAAAGCAGACTTTTATTATGAGCGCGGAGAAATTATGATTTTTCTAAACGGTGTGAGTACCCTCTGGTCTGGTCCTGAGATAATGAAACATAAATTGGTGTTTCTAAAATTCTGGCCCATGCCAGGGACTCACATAGTTGAGCTGTTTGGAATCATTCATTATCTCGATGGTCATGGAATGTAACCGATCAAAGTAACATGGCCAAGAAGAAATAATTGATTTCCTGCTATCTGTATGATAACGATCTGGGAACATCTTGTTGTTAGATTATACAAAGCATTGTATCAGAGTGAATTTAAAGTTAATAGTGTGTTGCTAATGATTTCTGCTCTTATTGCCTGATCATTAATTCCCAAACGCGATTCAAAACTTGGTAACATTGTTGTGCCTTCATGAGACGCAGAAACATGGAATGCTATAGTGCAGAAAGAAGCCATTTGACCCATCGAGTCTGCACCGACCCTATGAAGGAGCACTCTACCTGGACCCACTCCCCTGCCCTATCCCCTACACCCACCTAACCTGCACATCTTTGGACACAAAGAGGCAATTTTGCATGGCCAATCCGCATAACCTGTGTGGTGATATGCATCACTGTAAATACACAAGGGGTTAATGTAAATACACATAGACTAGATAGACACTAGAGGGAGCACCAGCGACATGACACACAAACATTCAACCAATAGGCCAGTAAGATAGGACACGACACACACAGAGGTGACACTACCACAGGAGGGCATTACACCAACACATATAAAAGAAAACAACACACATGATCTTCCTCTTTCCAGTAGAGGCACTTAGTGAGAATACTGGGTTGATTTGAAACACATCACACCCACCACGTGGATTGTAGCAGACTGGTTCGTCAGTCTGAGTAGCTATAGCAGGATTAACAGGAGAGTCGAAACCAAGTAGGAGAATCATTAACAGTTCAATACATGTGTTAAAGCTATCTCCAAGTCTGAACCTTCCTTTGTCAGAGTGCACATCAAGGAAGCAGCTTTTGCTATGTCAAGAGCATAACAAAACATGGTACCACGGAGTGAACTGTTTAAATCCATATAGTTTCAGCTCAGCAAACAGTGACAACCAGCAAAGGCACCCAGGCAAGATCATGTTCGGGATTCCGGTTCCACAGCAGCTCAGGTACCAAGGCAATCTCAGTGAAAACTGGCGTGCGTCCAGGCAGAGGTTCGAGATCTACCTGGTAGCGTCGGACTTAGATGGCGTGGCGGATGCAGAGAAAATAAAGCTTCTACTTACCATCGCAGTTCCAGAAGCAGCTGAAATCTTCCAGACCTTCAAATACTCAAAGGGGCAAAACAGGAGCGATTTCCAGGCAGTTCTGGACAAATTCCAAGACTTCTGCGAGGAACATACAAGAAAAAACAGTAATAAAGACGCCAAAACTCACCACGAGGCGAAGGTAGGGTTTCTATTGAAGAAATCTGCAGTTTTTAATTGCAGCCATCTTGGTAAAGGTTCCACACATGCGCACAGAACGGGAAGGTCCGTTTGCGAAAAAGGCCCCCAGTAAAGGAACAGTGATATGAGCATGCGCAATCGCTTCCTACGACCTATGTCACACGCTTCATAGCATCAGAGGCCCCGGACCACACCCACATAAAGGGGAAATGTCCCAAAACCCCCAAAAAATTTTAAGCCGTAAAACCCGATTCTTTCACCTGGAACGACAGCACAATGCCTGAAATTCAACCAGTAGCCTCTGCAGAACCCTGCAACAAGCAGTTAGCACCGCCCAAAGAGATGATACAGTCTTTGAAGACTATGACTCAGACCTTGAATTCTTCTTGGGACATCGCGAGCCCAATGCCAGCTCCGACACAAAACGTGATGATATGGTCTTGGAAGACAACGACTCAGACGAAGATTTCACCTTGGGAGGTGGCTACCCCAGTACCAAATCTGAACCGCAACTAGACGTGCTGTCCATTGACGACCCCGACAATGAGTTCTTCGGATTGGGGAATCTTCAGCCCAGCATATATGACATCCTGACTCGTGAGTGCAGGATTATGCTGCCGCCTGACACCAAGAGACAGAGAGCGGTACAAGCCCACAGGGAGCGGCCTGCTGCCACACAGAGAGTGGCCTGCACCACGAAGGGTCCCAGCCTCCACACAGAGAGTGGTCCACGCACCGCGAAGAGTCCCAGCCTCCACACAGAGAGTGGTCCACGCACCGCGAAGAGTCCCGGACTCCACACAGAGAGTGGTCCACGCACCACGAAGGGTCCCCGACTCCACACAGAGAGTGGTCCACGCACCACGAAGGGTCCCCGACTCCACACAGAGAGTGGTCCGCGCACCACGAAGGGTCCCAGCCTCCACACAGAGAGTGGTCCACGCACCGCGAAGAGTCCCAGCCTCCACACAGAGAGTGGTCCACGCACCGCGAAGAGTCCCAGCCTCCACACAGAGAGTGGTCCACGCACCGCGAAGGGTCCCAGCCCCACACAGAGAGTGGTCCACGCACCACGAAGGGTCCCCGACTCCACACAGAGAGTGGTCCACGCACCGCGAAGGGTCCCCGACTCCACACAGAGAGTGGTCCACGCACCACGAAGGGTCCCAGCCTCCACACAGAGAGTGGTCCACGCACCGCGAAGGGTCCCCGACTCCACACAGAGAGTGGTCCACGCACCGCGAAGGGTCCCCGACTCCACACAGAGAGTGGTCCACGAAGGGTCCGAGCCTCCACACAGAGAGTGGTCCATGCACCACGAAGGGTCCCAGCCTCCACACAGATAGTGACTCCAGTCACACAAGCCTCCACAGCGAGCTCATGGAAAGCCTCCACGATAGAAGCAACGTAAGACTCCAGAGCGCAGACCTTGCATGAACAAGACCATGAGGGTCTAGCAACCTCCTCTGAGCAACCGGCAGCAGACAATGCAAGTCTGCCACACTCAAGTGAACAACAGACAGACTATGACAGTCTACCATGCTCCAGTGAACAAGAAGAAGACTATGACAGTCTACCCAGCTCAAGTGAACGACAAGAAGACACTGAGGCTCTACCCACTGCATGTGCGACAAGTGACAACAGCATCCCACTTCTCATACAAGATGTGCAACGTGACAGACCTCAGCTAATGTGTACAGAGGCACTCGACAATCACAGTGAGACTACTGGTGACTCCGGTGACACCACATTACTTCAAACCTCATTCGCTCGAGCCTCTCCACAAGCAAATGCATTCCTGAACGTTTTGACTCCGGATGTGGAGCATCAAGAAACCTCAGCTGACTCAAGTGAACCTGCAATGACTCCAGATGGGGAGCAGCAAGAAACCAAAGCTGATTCAGGTGAACCAGGAAGGGCTCCAGACGGAGAGCATCGACAAGCCAAAGCTGATTCAAGTAAGTTGGACTTGACTCCAGATGGGGAGCGCCATGAACTCAGTGACGGCACGCACAAGGAAACAGAAGATGCCACAAAGGACGCTGAAACGAGTAACTGTGTGAAGGACTCGTATTATCTACAGAGCGTGGTCCTTGAGCACAGCAAACATGACAACAAAACCAACCAACACAACAACAACATCAAAGACGATAACAAGAAGCGTACCAAAGGCAACAACGTCGACAACAAGCACGACAACAACGACACCAATGGAACTACGACTGGTACGGCATGGTACAACTCTGCCCATGAGGGACACTGTTACTGCTCAGCTCAGTACAATGACATACCATGGCAGGACGACACATCGCTACCACAAGCATCGGAAGAAAAAAGGACTTCAAATCAGACAACAAAGTGATGTGACCACTTCTTGGTTCCTTACGCACAGGGACACTGATGGCGTTCACAAGGACATGCCACCATCAACATCACCAACTCACCAACCAGACAAGAAAGACACTCAACCATAATAATTAATGAATTTTGGACTCATGCATATGATTTGGACTTATTGTTTAATGATCACTGTTATCATAGCTTGAGCATAGCATCAATTATCTACCTGTTTTTGTTCAATTTTCTTTAACACTGTACAGAAAATATGTAACACGTAAAAAGGGGGATGTGGTGATATAGATCACTGTAAATACACAAGGGTTAATGTAAATACACATAGACTAGATAGACACTAGAGGGAGCACCAGAGACATGACACACAAACATTCAACCAATAGGCCAGTAAGATAAGACACGATCAATGGGCATTCGCGACACACATAGAGTTTAGACTACCACAGGAAGGCATTACACCAACCCATATAAAAGGACACAGCACACATGATCTTCCTCTTTCCAGTGGAGACACTTAGTGAGAACAAAGGGTGGATTTGAAACACATCACACCCACCACGTGGATTGTAGCAGACTGGTTCGTCAGTCTGAGTAGCTATAGTAGGATTAACAGGAGAGTTGAATCCAAGTAGGAGAATCATTAACAATACATGTGTTAAAGCTATCTCCAAGTCTGAACCTTCCTTTGTCAGAGGAACACATCAAGCACATCAAGGAAGCAGCTAATGCTATGTCAAGAGTATAACAAACAACCTGCACATCTTTGGACTGGGGGATAAAACTCCACACATTCACCCAAGGACGGAATTGAATCCAGGTGTGTGGCACTATCCGACAACGGTGGTAACCACTGTGCCACCGTGCTGCCTGTGAATGAAATAAACCTGTAAATGGGTTAAATACTCGAAATGATCTCAAATTATATCATCTTCACTTCTGTAACATTGCTCTCTAGCCTACGACAGTAATGGTGCATCACATCAAATCTCATTTCAAGTTTGAAATATGAAACAAATTTCAGAAATAAATATATTACTCTTGACAGGGACCTGGTCCCAATAGGTGCTCCATTTAACCCACAAGCAATTTCAAGGAGTTTAAGGGACATGTTTTGAGCACCATGTGTCTCCTGCTAACTCAATGTGGCTACACAAGATGGCCGCTGATACCCATCTGCGCATGGGCAGAAATCCAATGATGACACTGCTGGAGCATGCAGCCTGGAGTCACAATGTCAGAATGGGGGAGAGTCAATATAGTATACTCACAGGGTTAAATCGCTGGCTTTGAAAGCAGGCCAAGGCAGGACAGCAGCACAGGTTCAATTCCCGCATCAGCCTCCCCGAACAGGCGCCGGAATGTGGCGACTAGAGGCTTTTCATAGTAACTTCATTTGAAGCCTACTTGTGGCAACAAGCGATTTTCATTTCATTTTACAGCAACGTAGAATCAACCGAGGTATAAATAGTCAGAACGCCCTCAATTTAATAAGCTAGATTTTTGAAGATGGAGTTCCGGATCAAGCCCGAATGCCTCCGCATCAGCCCGCAAACTCAGAACGTTGCAGAAAGCTTTCAACATTGGCTACGATGCCGCCAAGCTTAAGCTGAATGGACAATTTCTTAAACCAGTCAACAGGGTATTCGCCCGACATCTGCTGGCCACCAGACAACAGCTCCCCGGTGAGTCATTAGACCAATTTTACCAGGCCCTCGCTGTCCTGGGGAGGAATTGCTCCTCCCTCCAAGTTTCAGCTACGGAGCACATGGAACTTCTGATCAGAGACGCTTACGTGTCTGGGATGCAGTACCCCGCTATCCGCCAGCGGATGCTGGAGAAAGACGACCTCAGCTTAACTGAGGCACGGACTCGCTCCACCTCCCTGGAGGTCGCCGATTTAAACGCCCGGGCCTATGTCCCCAGCCGTGCTGCACCACCCTGGTCCTCCTGGCACGCTTCCCCACCACCATCCGCCGCTCCCGACCTCCCTCAGGCCTGCGCCGTGGGACGCTCCGACAAGTCCACGGGGCCCCACTGCTATTTTTGTGGGTTCACGAAACACCCTCGCCCGCGTTGTCCAGCCCGCTCCGCCCTCTGTAAGAGCTGCGGGAAGAAGGGCCACATCTCCTCCGTCTGCCAGGCCAAAATGGTCGCTGCTGTTCCGCGCAGCGACCAGGGATCCCCCCCTCCAGATCCTTGCTGGCCCCTCCAGGACGCCGCGCAACTCTCTCCCCCCCGCCCCCGGGCCCCTGCGCCCGGCCTGCACGCCTCTCTCTCTCCTCCGGGCCCTCCCGGGCCCCTCCAGGACGCCACGCAACTCTCTCACCCCCGCCCCCGGGTCCCTGCGCCCGGCCTGCACGCTTCTCTCTCTCCTCCGGGCCCTCCCGGGCCCCTCCAGGACGCCACGCAACTCTCTCACCCCCGCCCCCGGGTCCCTGCGCCCGGCCTGCACGCTTCTCTCTCTCCTCCGGGCCCTCCCGGGCCCCTCCAGGATGATGCGCAACTCTCTCACCCCCGCCCCCGGATCCCTGCGCCTGGCCTGCGCGCCTCTCTGCCCCCGCTCCCAGCCGCTCCGGTCAGCTCGCCAGCACCGCTAACTCCGCCCCCCTCAACCACGAGGGCCCCACGGGCGCCGCCATCTTGGGGCGCCGACTCCACGAGCGGATCCTGGGCGCCGCCATCTTGGGGCCCCGACTCCATGTGCGGGTCCTGGGCGCCGCCATCTTGGGACTGGCACGCAAGGTTCTTCCAGCATCTACTCGGATGATGACGACGAATATGGATCCGCCATCTTGGGGCGCCGACCCCACGAGCGGATCCTGGGCGCCGCCATCTTGGGGCGCCGACCCCACGAGCGGATCCTGGGCGCCGCCATCTTGGGGCCCCGACTCCATGTGCGGGTCCTGGGCGCCGCCATCTTGGGATCCCGACTCCACGTGCGGATCCTGGGCACCACCTTCCGGGACTGGCACGCAAGATTCTTCCAGCAGCTACTCGGAGGACGGCGACGAATATGGATTTTCTCCATGGCTCGCGGCCAGTCACGTCCATGCACGCTCGCCAAAACGACAACGCTGATCTACCTCAACGGCCACGAGACGGGCTGCCTGCTGGACTCCGGGAGCACGGAAAGCTTCATTCACCCTGCCACGGTAAGACGCTGCGCGCTCCCTGTCCATCCTGTAAAACATAAAATCGGGTTAGCCTCAGGTTCGCACTCCGTCCGCATCACCGGCTGCTGCATCGCGAACCTCACGGTCCAAGGGAAGGTTTTTAAAAATTATAAACTCCTTGTCCTCCCTGACCTTTGCGCACCGGCACTCCTAGGACTGGACTTCCAGTGCAACCTGCAGAGCTTGACCTTTCAATTCGGCGGCCCTATACCCCCCCTCACTGTCTGCAGCCTCGCGTCCCTCAAAGTGGACCCCCCCTCCTTGTTTGCTAATCTCACCCCCGATTGTAAACCCGTCGCGACACGGAGCAGACGGTACAGCGCCCAGGACCGGTCCTTCATCAGGTCCGAGGTCCAGAGGCTGCTGACGGAAGGGGTCATCGAGGTCAGCAACAGTCCCTGGCGAGCCCAAGTACTGGTGGTCCGGACTGGGGAGAAAAACCGGATGGTCATCGACGATAGCCAGACCATCAACCGGTTTACGCAACTGGACGTGTATCCTCTCCCCCGTATTTCCGCCATGGCAAACGATATCGCGAAATACAAAGTCTTCTCCACTGTGGACCTTAAGTCCGCTTACCACCAGCTCCCCCTCGGCGCGAATGACCGCAAATACACCGCGTTTGAGGCAGATGGGCGCCTCTACCACTTCCTTAGGGTTCCATTTGGTGTCACAAATGGGGTCTCGGTCTTCCAACGGGAGATGGACCGAATGGTCGACAAGTACGGATTACGGGCTACCTTTCCGTATCTTGATAATGTCACCATCTGCGGCCACGATCAGCAGGACCATGACACCAACCTCCAGAAATTCCTCCAAACCGCAAAACTCCTTAACCTCACATACAATAAAGATAAGTGCGTGTTTAGCACCGACCGTCTAGCCATCCTCGGCTATGTAGTGCGTAACGGAGTGATAGGCCCCGACCCCGAACGCATGCGCCCCCTGATGGAACTCCCTCTCCCCAATACCCTCAAATCCCTCAAACGCTGCCTGGGTTTCTTCGCTTACTACGCCTAATGGGTTCCCTACTACGCTGACAGAGGCCTGCCAGGCCTTTAGCCGCATCAAAGCGGACATCGCAAAGGCCACGATGCGCGCCATCGACGAGTCCCTCCCCTTTCAGGTCGAGAGCGACGCATCAGAAGTAGCTCTGCTGGCCACCCTGAACCAAGCGGGCAGACCCATGGCCTTCTTCTCCAGAACCCTCCAGGCTTCCGAACTCCGCCACCCCTCTGTGGAAAAGGAAGCCCAGGCCATAGACGAAGCGGTGCGACATTGGAGGCACTATTTGGCTGGCAGGAGGTTTACCCTCCTCACAGACCAAAGGTCAGTAGCCTTCATGTTTGATAATGCACAAAGGGGCAAAATTAAGAACGACAAGACTTTACGGTGGCGGATCGAGTTGTCCACGTACAACTATGAGATCTTGTATCGTCCTGGGAAGCACAATGAGCCTCCTGATGCCCTGTCCCGTGGTGCCTGCGCCAGCGCGCAGATAGACCGCCTCCGCTCCCTCCACGTGGACCTCTGCCATCCAGGGGTGACCCGTCTCTACCATTTCATTAAGGCCCGCAACCTGCCTTTCTCCATCGCGGAAGTCAGGACAGTAACCCGTGGCTGCCACATCTGCGCAGAGTGCAAACCGCACTTCTACCACCCCGAGCGCGCACACCTGATCAAAGCATCCCGCCCCTTCGAACGTCTCAGCATTGACTTCAAGGGGCCCCTTCCCTCTAACAACCGCAACATTTACTTCCTGGCGGTAATTGACGAATTCTCCCGCTTCCCCTTCGCCATTCCCTGCCCCGACATGACCACATCGACCGTCATTAAGGCCCTCCTCTCCATCTTCTCCCTGTTCGGCTACCCCGCATACATACACAGCGATCGAGGGTCCTCCTTTATAAGCGTCGAGCTGCGTCAATTCCTGCTCAACAGGGGCTTTGCCTCTAGCAGGACGACCAGCTATAACCCCCGGGGTAATGACAGGTCGAGCGGGAGAATGGCACCATCTGGAAGACCATACTACTGGCCCTCCGGTCCAGAGATCTCCCTATTTCCCGATGGCAAGAGGTTATCCCCGATGCCCTACATTCTATCCGCTCACTCCTCTGTACCGCACCAAATCAGACACCTCATGAACGTCTTCTGGTCTTCCCCAGGAAGTCGTGCTCCGGATCCCCTCTCCCGACGTGGCTGGCCGCCCCCGGACCCATCTTGCTCCGGAAGCATGTGCGGGTGCACAAGTCCGATCCGTTAGTGGAACAAGTCGTTACTCCACGCTAACCCACAGTATGCGTATGTGGAGTACCCCAACGGTCGGCAGGACACGGTCTCCCTCCGGGACCTGGCACCCGCCGGCGTGCGGCCTTCCCCCCCTTCATCACAGACCCCCCCCCTGTTTTTTCCCCCCATTGCCCCACCCAGGCCACCTCTTCCCCATCCATGGCGTCTCCACAGCCAGCTCGGGTGACGGAGACTATTCAAGGACCATTGCTCCCGGACTCCAGGACGTCAGCGGAACCACCACCATTGGCTGAACCGACATCACCTACTCCACTGCGGCGGTCTGCCAGAACGTCACGGGCCACGAAAAGACTGATCGAATCGATTTAAATTACAACAACTCCATGGACTTTGTTGGGACTTTGTGTACTATTGCTAATTGTCTGGGCCAGTGGGAAGCCAAAAATGTAATAAAAGAAAAGAAGAGAAAATTGTTGTTCTCCCGGCTGCTACTCACACCACCAGTTCTCTCCCCCCCCCCCCCCCCCCCCCCCCCCCCCCCCCCCCCGGGCCCGGCTCTCGTTGATACCCCCCTCCGCCCCCCCTCCCCTGGCTTCTTTCTCCGCAAGGGGTGAATGTGGTGGTATGATTTGCATAGCTGTCTGCCATTGGTGCAGAACACCGGCTTACCATTGGCCCTGGTCGGTCATGTGCCTCTCGACCGATTGGTTGAGACCAGTCATGTGATGGCTCTCCGATTGGTCGAGAGGCTGAGTTAACCACGCCTCCATACCGAGGTATAAATAGTCAGAATGCCCGGCGGTCGTCCATTTATTGTAGTCGACCGCAGGGCTAAGTTCTAGCTTTTTAAAGCCTAACTTTTGTACAGCAACTCGTCTCGCGTTCAATTGATGGCTCATCAGGGGGAGGCTCCGACACCGGGGGGGGCCTCTGATGGGGACTGACCTGCGATCGGGGCCCACCAATCGGCAGGCCGGCCTCTCGCCTCCCGGGTTTTCACAGTAACTTTATTTGAAGCCTACTTCTGACAATAAGTGATTTTCATTTCATTCTTACGCGTCGGGCCCTGAACTCCCGCGCCATGTTGCGTCGGGGCCAGCACGTTGAAGGAGGCCACCGCGCATGCACGTGTTGGCGCCAGCACCACTGCATCTGCGCGGATCCTGCAGCGCACAGTTGATGCTGGGATGGGAGGCTGGAGCGGCGTGAACTGCTCCAGCGCTGTGCTGGCCCCCTGGAGGAGCCAGAATCAGTACTCCCAGCGGCCAGTTCACGCCGTTGTGAAACCCAATGTCGTTTCCGACGGCGTGCATCCTCTGCCACCGAATGGGAGAATCCCATCCATAGTTTCCAAAATCCATCATGCCTCCTGCTGCCATGGACAGCGATGCCCATGAATGTGCCCTGCTGCACATTGTCCCTCATAAAGAAGTCAGCCACTAAGCTGGGTCTAACATCAGCGCACAATTGCGCACGCATGGCATTGGCAGCAAGAGCACCCTTTGAACACTGGAAGTAAAAGAGGTGAAATTTCCTACATTGCAACAGTGACTGAACTTCAAAAAGTATCTCATGACTGTTACCCACTTTGAGACATCTGAGGATGTGAATCGCAGAATTGTTTCGGTGCATTTGGCCCATTGTGTACACATTTTTCCTCATCGGCAGTTTGAAATTCTTTACAGCATCTTTTGGCAACTCATCCGAGGACAGGTGATAGGGCACGGTGCAGGCATGATGAACTCCATTTTGCGACATAAAATCCGCAAACTCTGAACTTGTGAAGGTTGTGCCTTTGTCCAACACGAAGACCAACGGCAGTCCATGAACGCTAAAGGTCTGCCAGAGTCGTTCGGTGGTGGCACGTGACATGGTCATCATTCTATGTACATCCAACCATTTAGAGTGTGCGTCCCCTGGAAAAGGCCCACAAAATCCACATGGAGGTGGGACCATGGCCGACCAGCCAATCCCATCCTGATTGCCAGCCTAAAGTCTCAGGCAAGTGACCACTTTTGACATAACCTGTGGCTGAATTTCCGCACCCCAACGCTGAATTCACAGCCGGCACCAGGGCTGAGAATCCAGGTCGGTGCACAAAATTAGGACCAGTGCCGGTTCCCCAATTCTCCTGATCCCTCCGTCTGCTTGGGTTTCCTCCGGGTGTTCCGGTTTCCTCCCACAGTCCAAATATGTTCAGGTTAGGTGGATTGGCCATGATAAAATTGCCCTCCCTGTCCAAAATTGCCCTTAGTGTTGGGTGGGGTTACTGGGTTACGGGGATAGGGTGGAGGTGTTGACCTTGGTTAGGGTGCTCTTTCCAAGAACTGGTGCAGACTCGATGGGCCAAATGGCCTCCTTCTGTACTGTAAATTATATGATTCTATGAAACAAATACGGAGAAACCAGCCCTTGGTGTCCGGCTTTGGTCCTCTTTTGAAATTCAAAGATAACTATTTCTTAAATCAAATGTCTTTCCAGTAGCATCGGATGACCTCTTCAATTCATTGAGTAATACCTTTTGCATTGCTAATGTAGACATTAGGGGCATTATTAACTCTTAACTTCCTTAATTTAAGAAATCAGGAATGTGAAGATACCTGCTAGACTGTTAACCGTCTGAGGTCCAGGAATTAAGCGGGATTCTCTGTTTCAGAGACCGATAGCGGGATTCTCCGTTTCAGTGACCGAGAGCGGGATTCTCTGTTTCAGTGACCGAGAGCGGGATTCTCCGTTTCAGAGACCGAGAGCGGGATTCTCCGTTTCAGAGACCGAGAGCGGGATTCTCCGTTTCAGAGACCGAGAGCAGGATTCCCCGTTTCACAGACCGAGGGCGGGATTCTCCGTTTCAGAGACCGAGGGCGGGATTCCCCGTTTCAGTGACCGAGAGCGGGATTCCCCGTTTCAGTGACCGAGAGCGGGATTCCCCGTTTCAGTGACCGAGAGCGGGATTCTCCGTTTCAGTGACCGAGAGCGGGATTCCCCGTTTCAGTGACCGAGAGCGGGATTCCCCGTTTCAGGGACCGAGAGCGGGATTCTCTGTTTCAGAGACCGAGAGCGGGATTCCCCGTTTCAGAGACCGAGAGCGGGATTCTCCGTTTCAGTGACCGAGGGCAGGATTCTCCGTTTCAGTGACCGAGAGCGGGATTCTCCGTTTCAGTGACCGAGGGCAGGATTCTCCGTTTCAGAGACCGAGGGCAGGATTCTCCGTTTCAGAGACCGAGAGCGGGATTCTCCGTTTCAGTGACCGAGAGCGGGATTCTCCGTTTCAGTGACCAAGGGCAGGATTCCCCGTTTCAGTGACCGAGGGCAGGATTCTCCGTTTCAGTGACCGAGAGCGGGATTCTCCGTTTCTGAGACCGAGAGCGGGATTCCCCGTTTCAGAGACCGAGAGCGGGATTCTCCGCTTCAGTGACCGAGGGCGGGATTCTCCGTTTCAGTGACCGAGAGCGGGATTCTCCGTTTCAGTGACCGAGGGCAGGATTCCCCGTTTCAGTGACCGAGAGCAGGATTCTCCGTTTCAGTGACCGAGAGCGGGATTCTCCGTTTCAGTGACCGAGGGCGGGATTCTCCGTTTCAGTGACCGAGGGCGGGATTATCCGTTTCAGTGACCGAGAGCGGGATTCTCCGTTTCAGTGACCGAGAGCGGGATTCCCCGTTTCAGAGACCGAGAGCGGGATTCTCCGTTTCAGTGACCGAGAGCGGGATTCTCCGTTTCAGTGACCGAGAGCGGGATTCCCCGTTTCAGTGACCGAGAGCGGGATTCTCCGTTTCAGTGACCGAGAGCGGGATTCTCCGTTTCAGTGACCGAGAGCGGGAATCCCCGTTTCAGTGACCGAGGGCGGGATTCTCCGTTTCAGAGACCGAGGGCGGGATTCTCCGTTTCAGTGACCGAGAGCGGGATTCTCCGTTTCAGAGACCGATAGCGGGATTCTCCGTTTCAGTGACCGAGAGCGGGATTCCCCGTTTCAGTGACCGAGAGCGGGATTCTCCGTTTCAGTGACCGAGGGCGGGATTCTCCGTTTCAGAGACCGAGAGCAGGATTCCCCGTTTCAGAGACCGAGAGCGGGATTCCCCGTTTCAGAGACCGAGAGCGGGATTCTCCGTTTCAGAGACCGAGGGCAGGATTCTCCGTTTCAGTGACCGAGAGCGGGATTCCCCGTTTCAGAGACGGATAGCGGGATTCTCCGTTTCTGAGACCGAGAGCGGGATTCCCCGTTTCAGTGACCGAGGGCGGGATTCTCCGTTTCAGTGACCGAGAGCGGGATTCTCCGTTTCAGTGACCGAGGGCAGGATTCTCCGTTTCAGTGACCGAGGGCGGGATTCCCGTTTCAGAGACCGAGGGCAGGATTCTCTGTTTCAGTGACCGAGGGCAGGATTCTCCGTTTCAGAGACCGAGGGCAGGATTCTCCGTTTCAGAGACCGAGAGCGGGATTCTCCGTTTCAGTGACCGAGGGCAGGATTCCCCGTTTCAGTGACCGAGGGCAGGATTCTCCGTTTCAGTGACCGAGAGCGGGATTCTCCGCTTCAGTGACCGAGGGCGGGATTCTCCGTTTCAGTGACCGAGAGCGGGATTCTCCGTTTCAGTGACCGAGAGCGGGATTCCCCGTTTCAGTGACCGAGAGCGGGATTCTCCGTTTCAGTGACCGAGGGCAGGGATTCTCCGTTTCAGAGACCGAGAGCGGGATTCTCCGTTTCAGTGACCGAGAGCGGGATTCTCCGTTTCAGTGACCGAGAGCGGGATTCCCCGTTTCAGTGACCGAGGGCGGGATTCTCCGTTTCAGTGACCGAGAGCGGGATTCTCCGTTTCAGTGACCGAGAGCGGGATTCCCCGTTTCAGTGACCGAGAGCGGGATTCCCCGTTTCAGAGACCGAGAGCGGGATTCTCCGTTTCAGAGACCGAGAGCGGGATTCTCCGTTTCAGTGACCGAGAGCGGGATTCTCCGTTTCAGTGACCGAGGGCGGGATTCTCCGTTTCAGTGACCGAGAGCGGGATTCCCCGTTTCAGTGACCGAGGGCGGGATTCTCCATTTCAGTGACCGAGAGCGGGATTCTCCGTTTCAGTGACCGAGAGCGGGATTCCCCGTTTCAGAGACCGAGAGCGGGATTCTCCGTTTCAGTGACCGAGAGCGGGATTCTCCGTTTCAGTGACCGAGAGCGGGATTCCCCGTTTCAGTGACCGAGAGCGGGATTCCCCGTTTCAGTGACCGAGAGCGGGATTCTCCGTTTCAGTGACCGAGAGCGGGAATCCCCGTTTCAGTGACCGAGGGCGGGATTCTCCGTTTCAGAGACCGAGGGCGGGATTCTCCGTTTCAGTGACCGAGAGCGGGATTCTCCGTTTCAGAGACCGATAGCGGGATTCTCCGTTTCAGTGACCGAGAGCGGGATTCTCCGTTTCAGTGACCGAGAGCGGGATTCTCCGTTTCAGTGACCGAGAGCGGGATTCCCCGTTTCAGAGACCGAGAGCGGGATTCTCCGTTTCAGTGACCGAGGGCGGGATTCTCCGTTTCAGAGACCGAGAGCAGGATTCCCCGTTTCAGAGACCGAGAGCGGGATTCCCCGTTTCAGAGACCGAGAGCGGGATTCTCCGTTTCAGAGACCGAGGGCAGGATTCTCCGTTTCAGTGACCGAGAGCGGGATTCCCCGTTTCAGTGACCGAGAGCGGGATTCTCCGTTTCAGTGACTGAGAGCGGGATTCCCCGTTTCAGTGACCGAGAGCGGGATTCTCCGTTTCAGTGACCGAGAGCGGGATTCTCCGTTTCAGTGACCGAGAGCGGGATTCCCCGTTTCAGTGACCGAGAGCGGGATTCTCCCGTTTCAGTGACCGAGAGCGGGATTCCCGTTTCAGTGACCGAGAGCGGGATTCTCCGTTTCAGTGACCGAGAGCGGGATTCCCCGTTTCAGTGACCGAGGGCGGGATTCTCCGTTTCAGTGACCGAGAGCGGGATTCCCCGTTTCAGTGACCGAGGGCAGGATTCCCCGTTTCAGTGACCGAGGGCAGGATTCTCCATTTCAGTGACCGAGAGCGGGATTCTCCGTTTCAGTGACCGAGAGCGGGATTCCCCGTTTCAGAGACCGAGAGCGGGATTCTCCGTTTCAGTGACCGAGAGCGGGATTCTCCGTTTCAGTGACCGAGAGCGGGATTCCCCGTTTCAGAGACCGAGAGCGGGATTCCCCGTTTCAGTGACCGAGAGCGGGATTCTCCGTTTCAGTGACCGAGAGCGGGATTCCCCGTTTCAGAGACCGAGGGCGGGATTCTCCGTTTCAGAGACCGAGAGCGGGATTCTCCGTTTCAGAGACCGAGAGCGGGATTCTCCGTTTCAGAGACCGAGAGCGGGATTCTCCGTTTCAGAGACCGAGAGCGGGATTCTCCGTTTCAGTGACCGAGAGCGGGATTCTCCGTTTCAGTGACCGAGAGCGGGATTCCCCGTTTCAGTGACCGAGAGCGGGATTCTCCGTTTCAGTGACCGAGGGCGGGATTCTCCGTTTCAGTGACCGAGGGCGGGATTCCCCGTTTCAGAGACCGAGAGCGGGATTCTCCGTTTCAGTGACCGAGAGCGGGATTCCCCGTTTCAGAGACCGAGAGCAGGATTCTCCGTTTCAGTGACCGAGGGCAGGATTCTCCGTTTCAGTGACCGAGAGCGGGATTCCCCGTTTCAGTGACCGAGAGCGGGATTCTCCGTTTCAGTGACCGAGAGCGGGATTCCCCGTTTCAGTGACCGAGGGCGGGATTCCCCGTTTCAGAGACCGAGAGCGGGATTCTCCGTTTCAGTGATCGAGAGCGGGATTCTCCGTTTCAGAGAGCGGGATTCTCCGTTTCAGAGAGCGGGATTCTCCGTTTCAGTGACCGAGAGCGGGATTCCCGGTTTCAGAGACCGAGGGCGGGATTCTCCGTTTCAGTGACCGAGAGTGGGATTCCCCGTTTCAGTGACCGAGAGCGGGATTCCCAGTTTCAGTGACCGAGAGCAGGGTTCCCCGTTTCAGAGACCGAGAGCGGGATTCCCCGTTTCAGTGACCGAGAGCGGGATTCTCCATTTCAGTGACCGAGAGCGGGATTCCCCGTTTCAGTGACCGAGAGCGGGATTCTCCGTTTCAGTGACCGAGAGCGGGATTCCCCGTTTCAGTGACCGAGAGCGGGATTCCCCGTTTCAGTGACCGAGAGCGGGATTCCCCGTTTCAGTGACCGAGAGCGGGATTCCCCGTTTCAGTACGAGCGGGATTCCCGTTCAGGACGAGCGGGATTCTCCGTTTCAGTGACCGAGAGCGGGATTCTCCGTTTCAGTAGACCGAGAGCGGGATTCTCCGTTTCAGTGACCGAGAGCGGGATTCTCCGTTTCAGTGACCGAGAGCGGGATTCTCCGTTTCAGTGACCGAGAGCGGGATTCTCCGTTTCAGAGACCGAGAGCGGGATTCTCCGTTTCAGTGACCGAGGAGCAGGGATTCTCCGTTTCAGTGACCGAGAGCGGGATTCTCCGTTTCAGTGACCGAGAGCGGGATTCTCCGTTTCAGTGACCGAGAGCGGGATTCCCCGTTTCAGTGACCGAGAGCGGGATTCTCCGTTTCAGTGACCGAGAGCGGGATTCCCCGTTTCAGAGACCGAGAGCGGGATTCTCCGTTTCAGTGACCGAGAGCGGGAATCCCCGTTTCAGTGACCGAGAGCGGGATTCTCCGTTTCAGTGACCGAGAGCGGGATTCCCCGTTTCAGTCACCGAGAGCGGGATTCTCCGTTTCAGTGACCGAGAGCGGGATTCCCCGTTTCAGAGACCGAGGGCAGGATTCTCCGTTTCAGAGACCGAGAGCGGGATTCTCCGTTTCAGTGATCGAGAGCGGGATTCCCCGTTTCAGTGACCGAGAGCGGGATTCCCCGTTTCAGTGACCGAGAGCGGGATTCCCCGTTTCAGAGACCGAGAGCGGGATTCTCCGTTTCAGAGACCGAGGGCAGGATTCTCCGTTTCAGTGACCGAGAGCGGGATTCCCCGTTTCAGAGACCGATAGCGGGATTCTCCGTTTCTGAGACCGAGAGCGGGATTCCCCGTTTCAGTGACCGAGGGCGGGATTCTCCGTTTCAGTGACCGAGAGCGGGATTCTCCGTTTCAGAGACCGAGAGCGGGATTCCCGTTTCAGAGACCGAGGAGCGGGATTCTCCGTTTCAGTGACCGAGGGCAGGATTCTCCGTTTCAGTGACCGAGAGCGGGATTCTCCGTTTCAGTGACCGAGAGCGGGATTCTCCGTTTCAGTGACCGAGGGCGGGATTCCCCGTTTCAGTGACCGAGAGCGGGATTCTCTGTTTCAGTGACCGAGGGCAGGATTCCCCGTTTCAGTGACCGAGAGCGGGATTCTCCGTTTCAGTGACCGAGGGCGGGATTCCCCGTTTCAGGGACCGAGAGCGGGATTCTCCGTTTCAGTGACCGAGAGCGGGATTCTCCGTTTCAGTGACCGAGAGCGGGATTCCCCGTTTCAGAGACCGAGAGCGGGATTCCCCGTTTCAGTGACCGAGAGCGGGATTCTCCGTTTCAGTGACCGAGAGCGGGATTCCCCGTTTCAGAGACCGAGAGCGGGATTCTCCGTTTCAGAGACCGAGAGCGGGATTCTCCGTTTCAGAGACCGAGAGCGGGATTCTCCGTTTCAGAGACCGAGGGCGGGATTCTCCGTTTCAGAGACCAAGAGCGGGATTCTCCGTTTCAGAGACCGAGAGCGGGATTCTCCGTTTCAGTGACCGAGAGCGGGATTCCCCGTTTCAGTGACCGATAGCGGGATTCTCCGTTTCAGTGACCGAGGGCGGGATTCTCCGTTTCAGTGACGAGGGCGGGATTCCCCGTTCAGAGACCGAGAGCGGGATTCTCCGTTTCAGTGACCGAGAGCGGGATTCCCCGTTTCAGAGACCGAGAGCAGGATTCTCCGTTTCAGTGACCGAGGGCAGGATTCTCCGTTTCAGTGACCGAGAGCGGGATTCCCCGTTTCAGTGACCGAGAGCGGGAATTCTCCGTTTCACGTGACGAGTCAGAGACCGAGAGCGGGATTCTCCGTTTCAAGTGACCGAGGGCGGATTTCTCCCGTTTCAGTGACCGAGAGCGGATTCTCCGTTTCAGAGACCGAGAGCGGATTCTCCGTTTCAGTGACCGAGAGCGGGATTCTCCGTTCAGAGACCGAGAGCGGGATTCCTCCGTTCAGGACCGCGAGCGGGATTCTCCGTTTCAGTGACCGAGAGCGGGATTCTCCGTTTCAGTGACCGAGAGCGGGATTCCCGTTTCAGAGACCGAGAGCGGATTCCCCGTTTCAGAGACCGAGAGCGGGATTCTCCGTTTCAGTGACCGAGAGCGGGATTCTCCGTTTCAGTGACCGAGAGCGGGATTCTCCGTTTCAGTGACCGAGAGCGGGATTCCCCGTTTCAGTGACCGAGAGCGGGAATCTCCGTTTCAGTGACCGAGAGCGGGATTCCCCGTGGGATTCCCCGTTTCAGTGACCGAGAGCGGGATTCCCCGTTTCAGTGACCGAGAGCGGGATTCTCCGTTTCAGTGACCGAGAGCGGGATTCTCCGTTTCAGTGACCGAGAGCGGGATTCTCCGTTTCAGTGACCGAGAGCGGGATTCCCCGTTTCAGTGACCGAGAGCGGGATTCTCCGTTTCAGAGACCGAGAGCGGGATTCTCCGTTTCAGTGACCGAGAGCGGGATTCTCCGTTTCAGAGACCGAGGGCAGGATTCTCCGTTTCAGTGACCGAGGGCAGGATTCTCCGTTTCAGTGACCGAGAGCGGGATTCTCCGTTTAGATGACCGAGAGCGGGATTCTCCGTTTCAGTGACCGAGAGCGGGATTCCCCGTTTCAGAGACCGAGAGCGGGATTCTCCGTTTCAGTGACCGAGAGCGGGATTCTCCGTTTCAGTGACCGAGAGCGGGATTCTCCGTTTCAGTGACCGAGAGCGGGATCCCCGTTTCAGTGACCGAGAGCGGGATTCTCCGTTTCAGTGACCGAGAGCGGGATTCCCCGTTTCAGTCACCGAGAGCGGGATTCTCCGTTTCAGTGACCGAGAGCGGGATTCTCCGTTTCAGTGACCGAGGGCAGGATTCCCCGTTTCAGAGACCGAGAGCGGGATTCTCCGTTTCAGTGACCGAGAGCGGGATTCCCCGTTTCAGTGACCGAGAGCGGGATTCTCCATTTCAGAGACCGAGAGCGGGATTCCCCGTTTCAGTGACCGAGAGCGGGATTCTCCGTTTCAGAGACCGAGAGCGGGATTCTCCGTTTCAGTGACCGAGAGCGGGATTCTCCGTTTCAGTGACCGAGGCGGGATTCTCCGTTTCAGTGACCGAGAGCGGGATTCCCCGTTTCAGTGACCGAGAGCGGGATTCTCCGTTTCAGTGACCGAGAGCGGGATTCTCCGTTTCAGAGACCGAGAGCGGGATTCTCCGTTTCAGTGACCGAGAGCGGGATTCCCGTTTCAGTGACCGAGAGCGGGATTCTCCGTTTCAGTGACCGAGAGCGGGATTCTCCGTTTCAGTAGACCGAGAGCGGGATTCTCCGTTTCAGTGACCGAGAGCGGGATTCTCCGTTTCAGTGACCGAGAGCGGGATTCTCCGTTTCAGTAGACCGAGAGCGGGATTCTCCGTTTCAGTGACCGAGAGCGGGATTCTCCGTTTCAGATGACCGAGAGCGGGATTCTCCGTTTCAGTGACCGAGAGCGGGATTCTCCGTTTCAGTGACCGAGAGCGGGATTCCCCGTTTCAGATGACCGAGAGCGGATTCTTCGTTTCAGTGACCGAGGTCAGGATTCTCCGTTTCAGTGACCGAGGGCAGGATTCCCCGTTTCAGAGACCGAGAGCGGGATTCTCCGTTTCAGTGACCGAGGGCGGGATTCCCCGTTTCAGAGACCGAGGGCAGGATTCTCCGTTTCAGTGACCGAGGTCAGGATTCTCCGTTTCAGTGACCGAGGGCAGGATTCCCCGTTTCAGAGACCGAGAGCGGGATTCTCCGTTTCAGTGACCGAGAGCGGGATTCCCCGTTTCAGTGACCGAGAGCGGGATTCCCCGTTTCAGAGACCGAGAGCGGGATTCTCCGTTTCAGTGACCGAGAGCGGGATTCTCCGTTTCAGTGACCGAGAGCGGGAATTCCCCGTTTCAGTGACCGAGAGCGGGATTCTCCGTTTCAGTGACCGAGAGCGGGATTCCCCGTTTCAGTGACCGAGAGCGGGATTCCCCGTTTCAGTGACCGAGAGCGGGATTCCCCGTTTCAGTGACCGAGAGCGGGATTCCCCGTTTCAGAGACCGAGATCGGGATTCTCCGTTTCAGTGACCGAGAGCGGGATTCTCCGTTTCAGTGACCGAGGGCGGGATTCTCCGTTTCAGTGACCGAGGGCGGGATTCTCCGTTTCAGTGACCGAGAGCGGGATTCCCCGTTTCAGTGACCGAGAGCGGGATTCCCCGTTTCAGAGACCGAGAGCGGGATTCTCCGTTTCAGAGACCGAGAGCGGGATTCCCCGTTTCAGTGACCGAGAGCGGGATTCTCCGTTTCAGAGACCGAGAGCGGGATTCTCCGTTTCAGTGACCGAGGGCAGGATTCTCCGTTTCAGTGACCGAGAGCGGGATTCTCCGTTTCAGTGACCGAGGGCAGGATTCTCCGTTTCAGAGACCGAGAGCGGGATTCCCCGTTTCAGTGACCGAGAGCGGGATTCTCCGTTTCAGTGACCGAGAGCGGGATTCTCCGTTTCAGAGACCGAGAGCGGGATTCTCCGTTTCAGAGACCGAGAGCGGGATTCCCCGTTTCAGTCACCGAGGGCGGGATTCTCCGTTTCATTGACCGAGAGCGGGATTCTCCGTTTCAGTGACCGAGAGCGGGATTCTCCGTTTCAGTGACCGAGAGCGGGATTCTCCGTTTCAGTGACCGAGAGCGGGATTCCCCGTTTCAGTGACCGAGAGCGGGATTCCCCGTTTCAGTGACCGAGAGCGGGATTCTCCGTTTCAGAGACCGAGAGCGGGATTCTCCGTTTCAGTGACCGAGGGCGGGATTCTCCGTTTCATTGACCGAGTGCGGGATTCCCCATTTCAGAGACCGAGAGCGGGATTCTCCGTTTCAGTGACCGAGAGCGGGATTCTCCGTTTCAGTGACCGAGAGCGGGAATCTCCGTTTCAGTGACCGAGGGCGGGATTCTCCGTTTCAGTGACCGAGAGCGGGATTCCCCGTTTCAGTGACCGAGAGCGGGATTCTCCGTTTCAGAGACCGAGAGCGGGATTCTCCGTTTCAGTGACCGAGAGCGGGATTCTCCGTTTCAGAGACCGAGAGCGGGATTCTCCGTTTCAGTGACCGAGAGCAGGATTCCCCGTTTCAGTGACCGAGAGCGGGATTCCCCGTTTCAGTGACCGAGAGCGGGATTCTCCGTTTCAGTGACCGAGAGCGGGATTCTCCGTTTCAGAGACCGAGAGCGGGATTCCCCGTTTCAGTGACCGAGGGCGGGATTCCCCGTTTCAGTGACCGAGAGCGGGATTCTCCGTTTCAGAGACCGAGAGCGGGATTCTCCGTTTCAGTGACCGAGGGCGGGATTCTCCGTTTCAGTGACCGAGGGCGGGATTCCCCGTTTCAGTGACCGAGAGCGGGATTCCCCGTTTCAGTGACCGAGAGCGGGATTCCCCGTTTCAGTGACCGAGAGCGGGATTCCCCGTTTCAGAGACCGAGAGCGGGATTCTCCGTTTCAGTGACCGAGAGCGGGATTCCCCGTGGGATTCCCCGTTTCAGTGACCGAGAGCGGGATTCTCCGTTTCAGTGACCGAGAGCGGGATTCTCCGTTTCAGTGACCGAGAGCGGGATTCTCCGTTTCAGTGACCGAGAGCGGGATTCCCGTTTCAGAGACCGAGAGCGGGATTCCCCGTTTCAGTGACCGAGAGCGGGATTCCCCGTTTCAGTGACCGAGAGCGGGATTCTCCGTTTCAGTGACCGAGAGCGGGATTCCCCGTTTCAGAGACCGAGAGCGGGATTCTCCGTTTCAGTGACCGAGAGCGGGATTCTCCGTTTCAGAGACCGAGAGCGGGATTCCCCGTTTCAGTGACCGAGAGCGGGATTCTCCGTTTCAGAGACCGAGAGCAGGATTCTCCGTTTCAGTGACCGAGAGCGGGATTCCCCGTTTCAGTGACCGAGAGCGGGATTCTCCGTTTCAGTGACCGAGAGCGGGATCCCCGTTTCAGTGACCGAGAGCGGGATTCTCCGTTTCAGAGATCGAGAGCGGGATTCTCCGTTTCAGAGACGGAGAGCGGGATTCCCCGTTTCATTGACCGAGAGCGGGATTCTCCGTTTCAGTGACCGAGAGCGGGAATCCCCGTTTCAGTGACCGAGAGCGGGATTCCCCGTTTCAGTGACCGAGGGCGGGATTATCCATTTCAGAGACCGAGAGCGGGATTCCCCGTTTCAGTGACCGAGGGCAGGATTCTCCGTTTCAGTGACCGAGGTCAGGATTCTCCGTTTCAGTGACCGAGGGCAGGATTCCCCGTTTCAGAGACCGAGAGCGGGATTCTCCGTTTCAGTGACCGAGGGCGGGATTCCCCGTTTCAGAGACCGAGGGCAGGATTCTCCATTTCAGTGACCGAGAGCGGGATTCTCCGTTTCAGTGACCGAGAGCGGGATTCCCCGTTTCAGTGACCGAGAGCGGGATTCTCCGTTTCAGTGACCGAGAGCGGGATTCCCCGTTTCAGTGACCGAGAGCGGGATTCCCCGTTTCAGAGACCGAGAGCGGGATTCTCCGTTTCAGTGACCGAGAGCGGGATTCTCCGTTTCAGTGACCGAGAGCGGGAATCCCCGTTTCAGTGACCGAGAGCGGGATTCTCCGTTTCAGTGACCGAGAGCGGGATTCCCCGTTTCAGTGACCGAGAGCGGGATTCCCCGTTTCTGTGACCGAGAGCGGGATTCCCCGTTTCAGTGACCGAGAGCGGGATTCCCCGTTTCAGAGACCGAGATCGGGATTCTCCGTTTCAGTGACCGAGAGCGGGATTCTCCGTTTCAGTGACCGAGGGCGGGATTCTCCGTTTCAGTGACCGAGGGCGGGATTCTCCGTTTCAGTGACCGAGAGCGGGATTCCCCGTTTCAGTGACCGAGAGCGGGATTCCCCGTTTCAGAGACCGAGAGCGGGATTCTCCGTTTCAGAGACCGAGAGCGGGATTCCCCGTTTCAGTGACCGAGAGCGGGATTCCCCGTTTCAGAGACCGAGAGCGGGATTCTCCGTTTCAGTGACCGAGGGCAGGATTCTCCGTTTCAGTGACCGAGAGCGGGATTCTCCGTTTCAGTGACCGAGAGCGGGATTCTCCGTTTCAGAGACCGAGAGCGGGATTCCCCGTTTCAGTGACCGAGAGCGGGATTCTCCGTTTCAGTGACCGAGAGCGGGATTCTCCGTTTCAGAGACCGAGAGCGGGATTCTCCGTTTCAGAGACCGAGAGCGGGATTCCCCGTTTCAGTCACCGAGGGCGGGATTCTCCGTTTCATTGACCGAGAGCGGGATTCTCCGTTTCAGTGACCGAGAGCGGGATTCTCCGTTTCAGTGACCGAGAGCGGGATTCTCCGTTTCAGTGACCGAGAGCGGGATTCCCCGTTTCAGTGACCGAGAGCGGGATTCCCCGTTTCAGTGACCGAGAGCGGGATTCTCCGTTTCAGAGACCGAGAGCGGGATTCTCCGTTTCAGTGACCGAGGGCGGGATTCTCCGTTTCATTGACCGAGGGCGGGATTCCCCATTTCAGAGACCGAGAGCGGGATTCTCCGTTTCAGTGACCGAGAGCGGGATTCTCCGTTTCAGTGACCGAGAGCGGGATTCTCCGTTTCAGTGACCAAGGGCGGGATTCTCCGTTTCAGTGACCGAGGGCGGGATTCCCCGTTTCAGTGACCGAGAGCGGGATTCTCCGTTTCAGAGACCGAGAGCGGGATTCTCCGTTTCAGTGACCGAGAGCGGGATTCTCCGTTTCAGAGACCGAGAGCGGGATTCTCCGTTTCAGTGACCGAGGGCAGGATTCCCCGTTTCAGTGACCGAGAGCGGGATTCCCCGTTTCAGTGACCGAGAGCGGGATTCTCCGTTTCAGTGACCGAGAGCGGGATTCTCCGTTTCAGAGACCGAGGGCAGGATTCCCCGTTTCAGTGACCGAGGGCGGGATTCCCCGTTTCAGTGACCGAGAGCGGGATTCTCCGTTTCAGAGACCGAGAGCGGGATTCTCCGTTTCAGTGACCGAGGGCGGGATTCTCCGTTTCAGTGACCGAGGGCGGGATTCCCCGTTTCAGTGACCGAGAGCGGGATTCCCCGTTTCAGTGACCGAGAGCGGGATTCCCCGTTTCAGTGACCGAGAGCGGGATTCCCCGTTTCAGAGACCGAGAGCGGGATTCTCCGTTTCAGTGACCGAGAGCGGGATTCCCCGTGGGATTCCCCGTTTCAGTGACCGAGAGCGGGATTCCCCGTTTCAGTGACCGAGAGCGGGATTCTCCGTTTCAGTGACCGAGAGCGGGATTCTCCGTTTCAGTGACCGAGAGCGGGATTCCCCGTTTCAGAGACCGAGAGCGGGATTCCCCGTTTTAGTGACCGAGAGCGGGATTCCCCGTTTCAGTGACCGAGAGCGGGATTCTCCGTTTCAGTGACCGAGAGCGGGATTCCCCGTTTCAGAGACCGAGAGCGGGATTCTCCGTTTCAGTGACCGAGAGCGGGATTCTCCGTTTCAGAGACCGAGGGCAGGATTCCCCGTTTCAGTGACCGAGAGCGGGATTCTCCGTTTCAGAGACCGAGAGCAGGATTCTCCGTTTCAGTGACCGAGAGCGGGATTCCCCGTTTCAGTGACCGAGAGCGGGATTCTCCGTTTCAGTGACCGAGAGCGGGAATCCCCGTTTCAGTGACCGAGAGCGGGATTCTCCGTTTCAGAGATCGAGAGCGGGATTCTCCGTTTCAGAGACGGAGAGCGGGATTCCCCGTTTCATTGACCGAGAGCGGGATTCTCCGTTTCAGTGACCGAGAGCGGGAATCCCCGTTTCAGTGACCGAGAGCGGGATTCCCCGTTTCAGTGACCGAGGGCGGGATTATCCATTTCAGAGACCGAGAGCGGGATTCCCCGTTTCAGTGACCGAGGGCAGGATTCTCCATTTCAGAGACCGAGAGCGGGATTCCCCGTTTCAGTGACCGAGAGCGGGATTCCCCGTTTCAGTGACCGAGAGCGGGATTCTCCGTTTCAGTGACCGAGAGCGGGATTCCCCGTTTCAGTGACCGAGAGCGGGATTCTCCGTTTCAGTGACCGAGGGCGGGATTCCCCATTGCCCGACGCCGATATTGTAATCGGGGATCAGGCGGAGAATCCCTTTTGACACCAAAATCGGTGATGGTGCCTGTTTTCGGATGCAGAATTGGTGGACTTCTAGATAGCAAAATTGGCACCACTCCCGGAGCATTTCAGGAACCGTTAATGGACTCGAACTGGCACCACTTACACCACGACTGATTCCAATGAAACCAGGGGCGGGATTCTCCCCTACCCGGCGTGACGGGGGGTCCCGGCGTTGGGGAGTGTAGCCAACCACTCGGGGTCGGGCCTCCACAAAGGTGGGGAATTCTCCGCACCTTTGGGGGCTAGCCCCTCGCCGGAGCGGTTGGCACCAGAAGACTGGCGCACGAAACCGGCGCCAGCGGCCTTTCAGGCCCGCCGCCCGGCAGAGGGACTGGCCGAAAGGATTTCGCCGGTCGGCGCATGCTCCGGCGGTGACATCAGCGGCCAGCTGCCGCTGACGTCACCACCGGCGCATGCGCGATGTGGGTTTCTCTTCCGCTTCCGCCATGGCCGTGGCCGTGGCGGCGGCGGAGGCGAAAGAGTGCACCCAGGGCACTGGCCCGGAATCTGAGCGGGGGGCCCCGATCGTGGGCCTGGCCACCAGAGGTGGTTCAAACCTCGGCAGCTGGAGAGGCCTCCCAGCGGCGGGTCTTCGGCCCATTCGGGCCGGAGAATCGCCGCAGGGACCTCGCCGATCTGAGTGGTGTGATTCTTTCCCCGCCAATTCCCCGGTGGCGGAGAATCTCTGCCACGGCGGGGGCGGGATTTTTGGCGGCCCCATGCGATTCTCCGACCCTGCTGGGGGTCGGAGAATTTTGTCCATGGCGTCGGATTCGCACTCAAGAGACTGGGGTCAGGATTGGCACTCTCGAGACCGACAAGCTACAGCCGTATATTAGCACACTACTCATCACACACTACTCAGATGGCACTTGTTGTGCTAGAGCACGCCATCCAGTTGATGGGTCAGCTGGGCCCAGAGGGTGCCTAGTGGCTTGGCCTGGGGGACATCCATTCGACCTGTGGCACCAAGTTCACAGTGCACAGCTGCATGGTTGCCTTGCAGGCTGCGGCGATGGTGTTCCGTGCCGTCCACCCCGACCCCACAATGCACCTCCTGGCTGTCCCTCGCTACTCCCCCTTGTCCTGGCAGACGTCCCCAGCCAGCGGCACATCTGTCAGCACACTATGGCGATGTTGGACACTTTCCGTACCCACTCTCTCTCCCTCAGCAACCACGGCGCCTGTTTCTCGATTTTTGAAACCACAAGTGAACCTCACCGTGGTTAATTCCTTATTTGGAGGCAGAGCATCATGGATGCCCCGGATAATACCGGGTCAGGCCCGCTAACAATACGTGCGGAGTCGAACGCATTGATGCATGACACTGTCGGGGCACCAGAGCATGGCATTCTGGAAAACGCCTGGTGCCAGCCACGATTTTGGCCTCATGACCAATTCTCTGCCTAATCACCTTTCCCGATTTTGCCGTCGGCTTACAGAGAATCCTGCCCATGATTTTCTGATTTTTCTCCTTTTAACAGGAGACTATGGGTGCAGGATTATTGAGAGTGGTTCTTTGACATAAAAAAACATCTCAGAGTTATGGAGCAATCTTTGCTGGCGAGGTATTGATACAAGTGAAGCTTCAGACACGTCCAGGACTTAAGCTCTGATCTGCAGACATTGATAACCCTTGAAAGTCACAATGTGGTGACAAAATTTGGCTTGAGATTTTGTCTTCCAAATGCTTTGATTTAACCTGTTCTGACTCATTTGTTATCTTTGAAGACAGATAGCTCGAGGGGGGAGATGGAAATCTAACTGCAAATACCACAGTCTCCCAAGTAAAACCATTTAGATTTGTTGTGAAATTGAAATTGATGAGATAAATTAACATAAATTACTGTTCAAACACTTCAAAAGGAGACAATCTGAATTTGAAAGAGATACTTACGTTATTTTTGGGAAAAAAGTGCTGTAAAGTGGTCCATCTCTACCATTGTGTACTTTTTGGGGAGGGGGAATGTGATTGAACATTGACATATTCTGTCTACCAGGAGATTTTGGGGGAAAATGCAGTCCAAGAAGAATTTAAGTAGAATGAACAACAATGTGTTGATATCTTGGATCACACAGGGAAATTTGTGAGGTGGCAATGATTATATTGTAAAGCATAGTAAAGTTCTTCCAGGGGTCATGAATGAGATGAAATGGAATATATTGCTGAAAAAGATACATACCATTGAATCTTTTCATCTTGTACTCATCAAAACAGATTCACAAGAATACCATGGTATTGGCACTACCAATCTGACTCCACTTGGCAACCAATCAGCATTGTCCTGATGAGTGCAAGAATTAAAGCTTCGCACACGTCTTTTTCTTTCAGCAATACTCAAATTCTGTATGATAATAATGGAATGTCTAAAATTGGATCAGAGATTTGAGGTTATAAATTAGGAACAAGGAAGAATTGCACCACAAGATAGGAATTTTTTCGGAATAAAGTTCCGAGGTAATTATGAGTGAATGTTAAGAATCCAACAAAGGTTAGTAAAAGATACATGAGTGCATCACTGAATACGGTAAAGAACCCAAACATGATTCCTAAAGAGATTCCAATTTGATATTGATGTAAATACTTCTGAAATTTAGAAAGAGATTGACACACAGAGCTATATTGCTCTGTCCAATATTGTACCATATACACTGTCAAGCTCACTATATGACGAGGTATTAAATAAGCAAGAAGTGGTTGAAGTTTTGGTCATCCTGTCGATGTGTATTGGACATTTCGGTTGAGGCTAAGTGTTAATAACCAAACTCCCTTGTGGCGCTAAAGCGTGGCGACTCTCTCCAAGCTCTCTGCCACAGATCCTCTTCCTACATCTCTTATAACCATACTAACCTTTTCAAACTTAATTCTAACACGAACATTGGACAGGTTTCTCTGTTAAATCTGGTGCGGTACGCTGTCGAGATGCTCCTTTTCGCCAGCTGGACAATAGGTTTCCCATTGTGGGGCAGCCCCATGGCATCGGGAAACCCCCGGGCTGCCGGCAAAATGGGGCATCCTACCGGTGCAAAATTCAGCCCTTTATCTCTAACCTTTCTCTTTTCTGTTTACTTACAGGCCTGAGGCACTACACTCCGTATGCTTCACCCGATGTCGATGTCACTGTATTTACATTGCGCATTTATCATATATACTATGTTTTTCATGTATGGAATGATCTTCCTGGATGTACGCAGAACAATACTTTTCACTGTACCTCGGTACAAGTAACAATAAATTTATATCTAAATCTAAACAACAGCTTTGAAGTGACAATAAGAGAAACAAATGGCTTGTCTTATGCTTTTTACATTGACTATTCTACACAGGAAATACTTGTCTAAGGAAAGCCATTAGTGATTCAAGTGTCCAGCGCCACCACGGTCGGGGATGGGCATCTGGGGGTGGCATTATCTTGCAGGCCATGTCCGTGCGCGGCCGGCGCCATGTTGTACGCTACGTCTGCCGCAGGTCATGTTGTACCAACCTGTCCATTCTCCGTCTGGAAACAGCGGGGAGTCTGGAATCAGCGGGGAAGAAGCTTTGAGTCTGTTGGTGTGTGTTCTCAGACTTCTGTATCTCCTGCCTGACGGAATAAGTTGGAAGAGTGAGTAAACTATGTAGGAGGAGTCTTTGATTATGCTGCCCGCTTTCCCCAGGCAGCGGGTGGTGTAGATGGAGTCAATGGATGGGAGGCAGGTTTGTGTGATGGACTGGGCTGTGTTCACGACTCTCTGAAGTTTCTTGCGGTCTTGGGCTGAGCAGTTGCCATACCAGGCTGTGATGCAGCCAGATAGGATAGGATGCTTTCTATGGTGAACTTTAACCTGGTGCTGTGAGACTTCTTACTGTGCCCACCCCAGTCCAACACCGGCATCTCCACATCATGGCCCTTGAACTGGGCAGCTTACCACTGCAGAGAGCAGTTAAGAGTCAACCACACTGCTTTTTGTCTGGAGTCAAAAACTCGGTAAGGACAGCACAATTCCTTTGCTGTAGGGCATTAGTGAACCAGATGGGTTTTATGACAATCAACGATAATTTCATGATGACCATTACTGAGACTAGTTTTTTAATTCCAGAATAATGGTGACCATTATGGAGACTAGTTTTTCAATTCCAGAATAATTAATTTGTCGAATTATATTAATTGAATTTGAATTCCACCTTCTGCCTTCGTGGGATTTGAACCCATGCATCCAGCATATTAGCCTTGGTCTCCGGATTACCAGTCCAGTAACATCAGCAATGCACCACTGTTTCTTCTTTATAAAGCCTCTTCTTTTAAGGGTTTAAGAGCTCTTGTTTGAAGGAAACAGTTGGGGATTAAAACAACTACAAATGGCCAGTTTCAAAAGGAATCAGGAATAGATATGCCATGAGGTTTTATCTGTGACATGCAACTTCCATGTAGACAGATTCTGATGTTATGGTTTTCATGTTTGTCAGCAGTTCATCAGGGGCTTCAAAGACCAAAAGGCTGCTCTTTCTCTCTCCATTGAGTCAATCACTCAAACTAGGCATCAGTAAATTCTGTTCTGTTTACTTATCTGCCTGGGGTCTCATTACCTGAAGTATGTCGCTATGAAACACAAAAGGTAGGAGCTTGAATGTGAACAGGAACTACCCCCAGCTTCTCCAGTATATCCACAGAACTGCAACCCTTCAAACCTCAAACCATTTCCGTAAATCTCCTCTGTATCCTCTCCAAAGTCTTCACATCCTTCCTAAAGCGTTTGTGCTCAGAAATGGATGCAATACTCCAGTGGAGGGAGACTTAGCGGTCTATAAAGTTAAAGTTTTCCTGGATTTTGGACTTTACGGGCGCGATTCAGTGGCCTCGTTTCGCAGGAGCGTGACAAGGCCGGGTGAACAACGGAGATGCCAAAAACGGGAACCGCGCCGGCGCCAAACCGTTTGTGATGAAGTTAATTCTCCCAAACATACTTCAGAAATTCTTCATCCCTACCTCTGTCCTTAACACAGTAACTGTCTCTTTCACCTCTCCATACTCTTTTTGAAAATCTGTCCACTCTATCTTCTACCCTCTGCTTGGTGGCCTCCAAAATACATTGTTGTGAATTGTGTATTAACTCCAACTAGGTGTTGAGGAGGGGAAGAAAGTTGATAGAGTGGAGGGGTGAGGGGAAAGTGGGGAGGAAATAATAATAATATTCTTTTATTGTCACAAGTATGAAGTTACTGTGAAAAACCCCTAGTCGGCACATTGCGGCGCCTGTTCGGGGAGGCCGGTACAGGAATTGAACCCGCGCTGCTGGCATTGTTCTGCAGCATGGCAGCACAAGTGGTTAGCACTGTGGTTTCACAGTGCCAGGGTCCCAGGTTCGATTCCCTGCTGGGTCGCTGTCTGTGCAGAGTCTGCACGTTCTCCCCGTGTCTGCTCCGGTTTCCTCCAGCTGCTCCGGTTTCCTCCCACAGTCCAAAAACATGCAGGTTAGGTGGATTGGCAGGGCCGGCTCAAGGTACCGGCAACTCGGGCAGTCGCCCGGGGCGCCATGTGCTAGGGGGCGCCATCAAGGAGTGCGGGTCCCGCGCATGCACAGTTGGGCCAGTGCCAACCAGCGCATGCGTGGTGGCCGCCCTCCCTCAGGCCGCCCAGCACAAACATGGCGGATGGATCCAGGCTCGCCGGTGGTCACTCCGGCCCCACCCCCTCCGCCCCCCCCCCTCCGGCCCCCCCCACTCCGCCCCCCCCCTCTGGCCCCCCCTTCCCCCCCCCCCTCCGCCACCCCCCCTCCGCCCCCCCCCCCCCCCTCCGACCCCCCCTGCCCCCCCCGGCCCCCCTCCCCGCCCCCTCCCCCCGGCCCCGGCCCCGCCCCCCTCCCCCCGGCCCCGGCCCCGCCTCCCCATCCCCCCGGCCCCAGCCCCTCCCCCCCCGGCCCCGCCCCCCCCTCCCGAAGGGCCCCGAAGTTCAGCTTGCCCGGGGCGCCAGCAACCCTAGGACCGGCGCTGTGGATTGGCCATGATAAATTGCCCTTAGTGTCCAAAAGGTTATATGGGGTTATTGGGTTACGGTAATAGGGTAGAAGTGAGAGCTTAAGTAGGTCGGTGCAGACTCGATGGGCCGAATAGCCTCCTTCTGCAATGTATGTTCTATGTTCTATTACAAACCAGCTGTCTAGCCCACTGAACTGTATTGGCAGACTGAGCATAAAATTGCTCAGTTGCTAGCTAAAACGATGATAAGTTTACATACACTGAACTCAGAAGCCTTATCCTGCTTACAAATTGAACTGAAATGATTTTATCCTTAGTGGCACCAAGGCTGCCAGTTTCAATTCCGCAAAAGTGAATTTTACCAGCACATCCTGGAAATGTTGTACTTGTCATAAAATGTTGTGTACTGATTGCTGTTAAGGATAGCTAGGAAAATCTAATTCTACAAGTTGAATGTATTCATTATCTTCAAAACAAGACCCAATAAATTGATGCAATGTGTTGTAAATGAGTCACAGAAATTGTTATTTATCTGATCCTCACTGTGGTTCATATATAATATTTGGAAAACTGCATTCGGGAATGATATACGTTGTGAAGTGATGCAGACATGCTCTATGGGAAAAGGCATATGCTACGTTTACAGGAAGCTTACATGGTTCAAATAGATGCTGGGTAGGATTCAGCGATGTCGCAATCGCAAAATGCGATCGGTCGGAGAGTCACGTGTCTGCAGAAAATCGAGTGCGGGCGTCACGGACTGAACTGAGTCCATGCTCCAGTGACTTGATAGCAGCGTAAATATAGTCAATGCTGCACGTCAGTGTGAGCATGCAAATTGTACAGTCACGGCCTTCTAGCCAATAATGAACGTGCCCGCCCCAGGAGTCTCTGGCTTCCTGTGATGCTCCGCCTCCGCCAGGTGGCAGTGAAGGTGGCGCAGTTGACTTGTAGTATTTAAAATCGGGAAACAGGTGCCATGGCTGCTGAGGGTGAGAGAAGAGGTATCATAGGTTTCCAAAGGTGCAACCGTGAACTGCCAGTTGTACCGCTGGCTGGGGGGGAGAGCAGCAGGGTGCAAGCAGGGGATTTGTCGTGGGGGCGGGACGTCCACCGGGGTGTCTGGGCATGGGCAACCATTGCCGTGACCTGCAAGACAGCCATCAGGCTGCGCATCCCACTGATTGCCCACCATGGCCCGTGTTTGGGCAGAGCATCACCGGCCATATGGATGGAGCATCACCGGCCATATGGATGCCCCCCCCCCCCCACTGCAAGGCCAATCCCGAGGAGCCCAGCACAGTCCGTGGCCCACCAGCTGCTGGCATACCTCCGTGCACCCATGCGAGGCATTGCCCCATTGCAGGGGCAGCAGAGATGCCGCGAAGCATGCCCTGATTGGCAGACGCATGTACCGTGACCGATGACACCCGCCACTCACAGGGCAGATGACGTAGTGCGGTGACACATCAGCTAGCCCACTGTGTAGGATTACCGGCCATTATCAAGCCCTGCCCGGCCACTGGGCCCATGGCTCCATCTCTCCTGCCTCCACACAAGTAGGTACAACCAGTCTGCCACACAAAGGACCCATGGCACACCGCAGCTACTGTCCAACAGATGTTCACACACTGGATGAGCCATACCCATGCACGCACGCATGCCACCAAGCATGGCGCTGGTCAGTGTCGCACTGCGTCCGTCCCCCCCCCCCCCCCCCCCCCCCGAACTGGGGGCCAGCCTGCTGGCAGGGCATCCGGCGGCGCACCCAAGGAGGACCCCCCAACAACAGGGCGCATGACAGGGGCTGCGGAGTGTACTGCTGGCCAAGGTAGCACCAGCCACTGGTACGCTACCGGTGGGGACAAGTGCCGGAATTAGAGGCCACCCCGGTGCCAGGCACCGACAGGGCCAGGGGTACAGTGCGGAAGGCAAAGTGCCAGGGGGAATGGGAGATGGGGGATGGAAATGGGAGGGGAGGGTAGATGGGTGACATATGGGCGCTGGGGCTGCAGTGCAAGCCAGGGCCATTGTGTTGACGTTGGAACAGATTGGGCATGGGAGTGCTTACCAGGCTAACATATCATCCCTTCACCCACTGATGTCAATGGATTTCAATATCCAACAAGGAGTGGTTGGCATTTGCCTGGCTGCCACAGCTCAAGCAGACATACTGAGGCTTTATGACCGAGAGCTGCTCAGGAAGGGCCTGCAGCAGCAGATGAGAGAAGGAGGAGCCAGCCTATGAGGATGGAGAGCCAGTCGCACAGCAGGTCGAGGAGGCGGGATGCAGGCATCGCATCCGGCCCCATGTGTACCGACAGGACCAAGCATGTCTCCCCGCTGACCAGGTAGTCCCTATGGCATATCAACTACATCATGGCGCACCTGGAAGAACAGGGGTATGGAGGAGGACACCCTCCTGGTGGCCGTCAATGTGACAGTCGCCCTGAACGCTTTTGCCATGGGTTCCTCTTGGGCGCTGAGTGGGTGCCTGTCTGGGATCTCCTAGACCTCTGTGCACAGGTGCATCCATGCCTAACGGAGGCCCTATATGCCCGGCCGACACAAAACATCAACCTTCATATGGACTGAGCCCAGCAGGTTGCACGGACAGCGGGATTCACTGCCATCGCCGGGATGCCTCAGGTCCAGGGGCTGATTGATGGGATGCGTGTCCCCCACGAGCACCACCAGAAAAGGCTGGTGCCCTTGAAATGAAATTAAATGAAAATAGCTTATTGTCACGAGTACGCTTCAATGAAGTTACTGTGAAAAGCCCCTAGTCGCCACATTCCGGCGCCTGTCCGGGGAGGCTGGTAGGGAACCAAAAGGGATTCCACTCACGGAACGTGCAGTTGGTGCGTGACCACCGGCTGGAAATCATGTCCATCTGCGCCCAATACCCAGCGTGCAGGATGCCTTCATTCTGGCACACACGACGGTCCCTGACACCTTCAATGTGCTCCCTTGAGTGAGGGGTTGGCTCCTGGGCGACAAGGGTTATTCGCTGTGGTCATGGCTGATGGTGCATAACATGAGGCCACAGACGAATGCAGAGACCCGCACCAATGAAGCTCGTGCTGTGACCAGGAGTGTCATCGAGCGGTGCATTGGCATCCTGAATATGCGGTCAGGTGCCTGGAACGCAGGGACCTCCAGTACAGAGCTAGGAGGATCTTTCACATTGTGTTGCGTCCTCCAAAAAACTGCACAGCAGAAGGGCAATTTGCTGGAGGAGGAGGATGATCACCAGGCCTCGTCTGACGATGATGCGGAGGAGGGCCAGGATGTGCAGGGGATGGGGCATGGGTAACCACAGGAAGCTGCACAATGTGTGCGCCAGGGCTACCAGCACGGAACAGTCTCATCGCCTTCAGGTTCACTCGGGGGCCTGGTGTTTGGCATCTCAAATGTCCCGTCCCACCCCCCCACACAGCAACCCCCCCAGCCAATCTCCCCCTTCCCTGTCCACCCTCCCTGCACTCCACCCCCCCTTGCAACTGCCCCCCCCCCCCGGTTAACATTTATATAAACACACAGCAAGAATTTTTATCAATCACAATCATAAAAGACGCCCCACAGCTACAGTAATCTATGTATAACACTTAATGAATTTCCCCTTAACTGTTCCAATTCAAAAACAAATCTCCATAAACCCATTTTCAAGAGTGTGGCCCAGCACTCTGCATTCTCACTTGAATAAAACTGGCTTTCCCTGAGGTAATAAGACTGGCTTTTCCTGAGGTTCTGACCCTGTCTCACCAGCACGTTTAAAGCCTTCCGGATAGCAAACTATAAAATGAAAATAGAGAGAGACAGGCCAAAACGCTTATTTTCTCTGTCTGTAGCCCACAGCAGTCAAAACTAAAAGCGAAACTAAACCAAACCACACAGCCACAGCTCAGCTCCACCCACAAAATGACATCACTGAAGCCATGTGATAAGACAAGAAACTAAACCAAACCTCACAGCCACAGCTCAGCTCCACTCACAAAATGACATCACCGAAGCCATGTGATAAGACAAGAAACTAAACCAAACCTCACAGCCGCAGCTCAGCTCCACCCACAAAATGACATCACTGAAGCCATGTTATAAGACAAAAACTTTTCTTAAAGGGACATTGACATGACACCTCCCCCAAGAAAAAAATAAACCATAAACTTTAAAGATGGCTTCGTTTTTCACCTTTTAACTTGCCCATTCCTAATACTTGACAATAAACATACATTTTAAACATTAAAATAGGCATACATTTCCAATAATAGTCCATTTTAATTCTTAGTTTTCCACCATCAAACCTTCTTCTCTTCATCACGTTTGTGGCAAAGCTTCGGCTATCACGTTTTCCCGTCCTGCCACGTGTATGAGTTATAAACTAAATGGCTGTCATAATAAACTCCATCAAAACAGTCTGGCATTTTTATTCTTGAATTTCTCCGAAAAACATCACTGGATTATGATCAGTATATATAATTGTTTCAGACGAATTGCTGTTAACATAAATGTTAAAATGTTGCAAAGCCAGCACCAAGTTCAAAGTCTCCTTTTCAATTGTTGAATACTTCCTCTGATGATCATTTAATTTTTAAATACCCAATAGGCCGCTCTATTCCTTCATTGTCTTCTTGCACAGCACCTATGTCCACATCACTCGCATCAATAGCCACAATGAATGATTTTGTGTAATTTTGGGTGGCCAACACAGGAGCAGTGGTTAGCACAGCTTTTAGGTCGGCAAATGCCTGTTGACACTCCGCCATCCACTGAAATTTGCTATGCTTCTTCAGCAAGTCCGTCAGTGGAGCAACCACGCTGCTAAAATTCGGCATAAATTTACGGTATAAACCATTCATGCCAAGAAATTCCATTATTTCCCTTTGTGTCGAGGGTATTGGAGACTCACCAATAACGTTTGTTTTCACATCATGTGGGGCCATTTGTCCATGACCAACTGCATGGCCAAGGAACGTTACTTGAGCTTTTCCAAACTCACTTTTAGCTAGGTTTACGACCAAACTCACCTCCTGAAGTCGATCGTATAACTCCACCAGATGCTTCAAATGTTCTTTCCATGACGAATGAAAAATTACCAGATCATCAATGTTCACCGTACTATTAGGTAATCCTGAAATGACTGTCAGTTAACCGTTGAAATGTGGCTGGGGTGTTTTCTTGCCATTTCTAGTGATTCTGACTGTGTCTCAGGCAATTTTAAATGTTCAGCTACCGCCACAATTACGTCTTCATTTCGTATTTTGTCAGGCAATGTTAATTGTAATATTGTTACCAAATTTAAAAGCTTTTATTTGTCTCCATTTGTAAGGCACTGCGTGTGACCTCCTCCATCCCCAGAAACATCTGAGCCTCTGAAAGAGCCATTTCCACAACACACTCCCGATTTAAACTTGAATACAACACCTGAAACGGAAACACAAATATGCTCATCCCTTCCTGTCTTTAAGTTCACTAAGACAACCCCAATCACGAAAGGTAGACTTTAATCCCGGACGAGCCCCTAATTTTGTTATCAGCCAGGGCTTAGGAACTCCAAAGTTTATTATGAAGTCCACCTGACCATTATGTTGAATTTGGCTAGGATGTGCACAAGAACCTTGCCTTCAGGTGCAACTCAACAGTCTTCCAAGACACTTTAATCAAAATGAATTTGATTCTAAGAACTTGGTTAACATTTATATAAACACATAGTAAGGATTTTTATCAATTACAAACATAAAGACATCCCTCAGCTACAGTAATCTATGTATACCATTTAATGAATTCTATCTTAACTGTTCCAATTCAAAAACAAAATCCCATAAACCAAAAAACCTTTTCAAGTGTAGCTCTCTGCATTCTCACTTGAATATGACTGGCTTTTCCTGAGATTGTGACCCCGTCTCACCAGCATGTTTAAACCCTTCCGGAAAGCAAACTTTATCTTTTAAGTTACCAAAGCAGGTAGCTATAAGCAATGTTTCTTTACTGGAACAGATATTTCAAATGAAAATAGAGAGACAGGCCAAAACACTTATTTTCTCTGTCTGTAGTCCACAGCAATCAAATTGAAAGTGAAACTAAACCAAACATCACAGCCACAGCTCAGCTCCACCCACAAAATGACATCACTGAAGCCATGTGAGAAGACCAAAACCTATCTTAAAGGGCCACTCCCACAACAATAGCAACAATCCAATGTCTTATTGTCCCATGGTTCTCTGTGGCTAACACATTCTTCTTGTTGAGGTATATTCAGTGATCACTTCTTATTGGTTATGTGCTTCATTCTGAACTCTTGCCTCCAGTGGGAGAGTTAGATCCTGGTACAGATCAGAAATGCCTGAACCACATGAAGTGACACACTGGCCAGACTGAATAAGGCAAATAGGTTCCCTTCCTAAAATGATATCAGTCAATCAGCAAAAATTTTGAAACAATCCAACCACCATACTGTGAACAATATTTCTTGAAAACTGAACACAAAAATTCTCAAAATGCCAGGCTGCCAATTCACCTCACCCTTTCTGGGTCATTAACCAAGTCTACTGAAGGACTCTAGCTCAGTGACAGAACAATTACACTGTCACCCAATTTGCACGTCTGATTAACTAGCTTTTCCTGTTTGGACACTGTCAACCTAGAGATTTTGGAAAGTCATAATTGATACATAAATCCTTCACCTACACAAGATTGTGTAGCATCAACAGCCGGAGGTGTATGAAAATTCTTGGGAATAGAAACTTAAATTTATTGCCCACAACTCCATGTTCAACACAGATGTGATCCTCAAAGATAAACTGCTTGGAGTCCCCTGCTGTAAAGTAAATGAGCTGTAAAGGTGCCTCTCTTACAACAACAGATCTTAACCTGAGCATGGCAAGAGCATTCCCTGCAGAACCCAGTGTGGATGTTGCCACTTCCCACACCATATGTCCTCACTGTGGCTAGCAAAGTAGTGTTAATTAATGCCAGCTCATGGATTACTTTGTGCTGCGAATTGAAGTTCAGTGTGCACTAGGTTGACTGGGCTCCATTCACACTGAGCCTGTATTTCTGGCGGGGGAGAAATCTTTCATCACTTGCTGTCTGAGCAAGACTCTCACCAAGGTACTCTAAATGAAATGATAATAACCTCTTTGCCTGCCATCAAAGATTGACATGTTGACGAAAACTGGCTTGCCAGTCCTGCACAAAAGGAAGTCCTGCAGGTCTCTTGTATCTTTCACAACCTCAGATCATCCCACAGCAACTTATATTGAATGAAATATTTTTATTGAATGGTACTCACTTTTCTGTGTAGGAGACAGAGCAGCCAATTTGTGTTGAGCAATGTTCCACAAAACCGCCGTGCGTTAAATGACCAGATCACCTGAGCGGCACGGTAGTATAGTGGTTTGCACTGTTGCTTCAGAGCGCCAGGGTCTCAGGTTCAATTTCCACTTGGGTCACTGTCTGTGCGGAGTCTGCACATTCTCCTCGTGTCTGCGTGGGTTTCCTCGGGGTACTGTGGTTTCCTCCTGCAGTCCAAAGATGTGCAGGTTAGGTGGATTGGCCATGCTATATTGCCCCTTAGTGTCCAAAAAGTTAGGTGGGGATACTGGGTTATGAGGATAGGCTGGATACGTGGGTAGGGTGCTCTTCCCAAGGGCCAGTGTTGATTTGGTGGGCCGAATGGCCTCCTTCTGCACTGTAAAATCTATAATTCTATGATCTCTGTACTGTGATCATCTTTTTAAGTGGCTCTTCTTCCAGTATGGCTACAGGAATTTTGATATCCGCTGTAAGGCAGATGGGCCTTTGTTTTACATCTCACCAGAAAGATGCTACCTTTGACACTACACACCGTGCTCAGTCAAGAGCACATATGGACAGTACTCAAAGTTCCATGCCATGATTTTAAAATCATGAGTTAAAAATATTTAAATTGACATTTAAACTCTTAGTCATCAAGGCTTCTTGCTACAGGCCTCAACTGGGTAATTTTATATCCTGTTTTTGTTGTTTTTTGAGTATTGATATCTCTCCAAATGTTGCTTTGGTGCAATTGGTAGTGTGTGCAGTCTGAGAATACAGACTTACTATCATGTCCAATAGATTCAAAAGGCAGATCAATTACCTCCGACCTAGTCTGTGTGGTGTAGGCCACTCACTATGCCGTTAGAAAGGGAGTACCAGGATTTTGGCCCAGTGACAATGAAGGAATGGCAGATTCATTTCCAAGTCAGGATGGTGAGTGACTTGGCGTGGAACTTGCAGGTGGTGGTATTGCCATGCATCTGCTGCCCTTGTCCTTCCAGATGGTAGTGATATAGGAGTCTGGAAGGCGCTGTTAAAGAGCTTTGGTGAGATACGGCAGTGCATTTTGTAGATGGTACACACGGCTGTTACTGTGCGTCGGTGTGGAAGGAGTGAACGGTTGTGGAAAGGATGCCAACCGAGCAGGCTGCTTTGTCTTGGATGGTTTCAAGCTTCTTGAGTATGTCATGAAGTTGCCTGGAGACAGTTTAAATAATAATCAAGTGTGAATAGCTTATGGAGGAGAAGAAATTATAGACGATTGGAAAGTCAATGAGATATACACATTAATGTATAGTCAAGGATGTTGATGGGGGAAGACAGCCGAATACACAAAAGGCATAATCAAAGAACAAAGGAATAACTGCCCAGACCATGAAGAGCCGGGAGAGGTAGCTAACATCCAGCAGTCTCGGACAGGCCAGTTTCCAGCCACCAAACCTGAAGGCCAAGTTTGCAGCAAACGAGCTTCTAAGTCTTAGAGCCGAGACAGTGCAGAAAACCTTCCTAACAGCAGTTTTAAAAGATCTTTGCTGGATCAGGAAAAAGACAGCCCGGATTGGTGTGGCAACTATAGCTGGTTATTCAATTTGGACATTCTTTGGGGAACAGGGAAGTCTGCACGACACGGTAGCACAGTGGTTAGCACTGTTACTTCACAGCACCAAGGTCCGAATTCGATTCCCGGCTTGGGTCACTGTCTGTCCGGAGCCTACATGTTCTCTCCGTGCCTGCGGGGTTTCCTCCACATGCTCCAGTTTCATCCCACAAGTCCCAAAAGACGTGCTTGTCAGGGGAATTGGATATTCTTAATTCTCCCTCAGTGTACCCGAACAGGCGCCGGAATGTGGCAACTAAGGGCTTTTCACAGTAATTTTATTGCAGTGTTAATGTAAGTCTACTTGTGACAATAATAAAGATTATTATTATTAAGTCTTATAGAGTTAAGCTACCATAGACATATTTTATAACGGCGGGTATGTTCTATAGAAACTGTGTGTATTTAGTAATTCATACACCTTAATTGCGTGAGAGTAGAGTTGTCTTGTTTGTGTGTAATTGGCTTTTCTTTACTTTAATAAATAGTATTTAATAATTGTTATATGATGTCTGGGCTATTTATTCCCATTGGGGTTCCACTTGTCCCCTCACATGAAAACAAAACAAAACCGTACATCCCCACGACCCGGTGATCCAAGTTGAGGTACCCTCACAGATAACAACAGCATGCTTCCTGACAATTGTTGTTGGAGCTGCACTCATCCAGACAAAATGGAGAGTATTCCATCACACTCCTGACTTGTGCCTTGTGGATAGCTTTAGGGAGTCAGGAGGTGAGTCACAATAATGTAGACCAATTAATCAAACCAAATTGCCATGTATTTCCCAACAGTTATGCAATACTATGCAATGTAAGAGCAAGACAGAGTTAATTGAGACTGACAACATAGCAAGCCAGATTTCATGGTTCAACATAAAAATTGTTGTGTTTCATTGGTGTAAAGTTTGAAGCATGAAATCTTGCCAGAAATAGTTGTTTGGGGACTTGGTTTCGATGGACAGAATTCCGACTGTGCAGAAGGAGGCTATTCAGCCCATTGAGTCTGCACCAACCCTTCGAAAGAGCACCCTCCCTAGGCACAGTCCCCTGTCCGATTCCTGCAACCCCACCCTAAGGGGCAATTTAGCATGGATCATCCACCTAACCTGCACATCTTTGGACTGTAGGAAGAAACCTGAGCATCTAGAGAAAACCCATGCAGATACAGGAAGAACGTGCAGACTCCAAACAGATAGCAATCTAAGGCCGGAATAGAACCCGGGTCCCTGGTTCTGTGAGGCAGCAGTGCTAACGACTGTGCCACCTTGCTGCCTTGAAAGTTCAATCACCCTTTGCCCATTAAGTAGTATCATTAGGAGACCTACCTCAAGTTTTCTTCAGTAAATATATGACAATTTGGGTCAAGTGAATGCATTTTTCGAATGTCTATCTTGAAGTGCAAGCTCATGGTCAGCGGCACAAGACTGAATTTCCTCAGCTATTTCCACTGGTTGTAGCACAAGTGGTTTGGTGAAAGACTGCTTGGACTAGGACTGTGTCTCAAGTTGAGGGAAGCGTTTCCAATATCAGTGAGTATGGGGGCCCGGCAGCACTTGTGGAGTTCAGTGGGGGTGGAATGAAGGGGTGTCGTGGATGCGATGGATTGAGAGAGGACAGAGGGGGTGAGAGCTTTGAGATGGTTGACGAGCACAGGGCAAAGGTCGAGATGGAACTCAAGCAGGTTTGGATGGACCCTTATTTTAATTGTTAAGTTTTGTTTGATAAAGCGCTTTGGGGTGTTTTACTCAGTAAAAGGTGCTATACGAATGCAAGTTATTGTAATTTACTGCACTCCGCTATCAGTTAGAAAGTCCTGATTGGAAGATGCATGGCACTGAGCAAAATTAATCGCTACGAATTTTGTTAAGAGCATAGCAATGAGTTTAATATTGATTGTTTTGCTGCTATCAAATTTTTTTCAAAGAGATATAAGTCAGCTTGAGGAAAATTAATGTGTATGTGCAGCATTATGGGTTTTAACACACAGCAACAACAAAACTGCTGTTGCTGCACTATTCCGGGATGGGGATGTGACTGTGGGTAACTAAGGCTAGATTTATTGCCCATTCATAATCAATGAGCAGAAACATTTTGGGGAAGAACAGGGTCTGCTTGTTCTTTGTGTTTTCATTCTGGGACTAAAATGTGGTGATATTTCCCAGCAGTGGGACAGCCAATAAAAGAGAGGAGCACAAATCATCTCCATCGACTGTGACCTGTAATTAAGAAGCAGTTAGGCATCTGAAAGAGCACTTGGAAAGCTAGCTTTTAAAAAAAAACTTGCTGCACCACTGGGCTTTTATATAGTGAGAGAAGAAGATTTAATGGGCCAGCAACTGCAAGCTTGCTGCAGGGATTCAGGGTAAGGAAGTGGCTGTTTTTATTTTGGTGGGGAAGGGGGGTGGGGGGGGGTGATCTTCTTTGAAGAATCACCTCCATCACTAGAGGTGGGATCAAAGAGATGAAAGTAGATAACAATGCCTGACTCAGATGCCATGGGCTGGGTTCTCCGCCAGCGGGATGCTCCGGTTTCCCGACGGCGTGTGGCTGCCGCACAATGGGAAACCCCATTGACCAGCTGGCATAATGGAACATCCCGCCAGCGGAGTGAAATAGAAATGTGGCGTGGCGGGGCGGAGAATCCAGCTCCATGAGTTCTAGCCCCACTTCCGGGCACATACACAATCTATTTTTTTTTTTTACTTCGTTCATGGGACGTGGGCGTTGCAGGCTGTGCCAGCATTTATTGTCCATCCCGAATTTCCCTTGAGGGGCAGTTGAGAGTCAACCACATAGTTGTGGGTCTCGAGTCACATGTAGGCCAGACCAGGTAAGCATGGAAGATTTCCTTCCCTGAAGGACATTAGTGAACCAGATGGGTTTTTACAACAATCGACAATGGTTTCACGATCATCATTAGACTTTTCATTCCAGATTTTAATTGAATTGAAATTTCACCATCTGATTTGAAGCTGGAACCCCAGAGCAGTACTCTGGTTTACTAATCCAGTGACAGTACCACTATGCTACTACCTAACACTTCAGTGCAGTGCAGAGAGAGTGCTGCATTTTTGCAGGTGATGTCGTTTGAATGAGATACTAAAATATCCTTTCAGCTGGACAGAAAATATCCCAAGGCACCATTTTAAGAAGCTCAGGGAAGGTCTCTGGGTGTCCTGCCAAATATTTATCCTTTAACCTGTTGCATAAGGGAATAGCCAAAGATTAATGTGAGATTGAGCATGAGCACTGCTTGCAGTGTGATTTGATGGTCATACGACCAGAGACTGGAGTCAGTTGTGGACTGGAAGAAAGCATGGAGTTAGCTCATACCTGTACATTTATGCATACCCCAAGCTATGTGTTAACAATAAACGCTTAGGGAGTGATCTTCCGTTATCATTTCACTCCCGCTCAAGCGTAAGAAAGAAATAATAGAAATAATCGCTTATTGTCACGAGTAGGCTTCAATGAAGTTACTGTGAAAAGCCCCTAGTCGCCACATTCCGGCGCCTGTCCGGACAAGGTCGGTGAATAGCAGGAGAGGCCAAAAACGGGAAGCGTGCCAGCTGCCAAACAGTTTGCGATGCAACCGGCCCACTCATGTAGGTGAAACCGGAATCTCGGCATCGCGAGGTGAGAAACCAATTATCATCACATTACCCGCATTTCTATACAATTAAAGAGAGCCACCTGTCATCCAATGGCCCCATCATTTACCGGCCTTCCCAGCAAGTGCTCACGCTGGCACTAAATGGTACTCCTTTTTAAAAACGTGAACCTGGAGAAAGGGCTTCTGTAGGGAGCCGAGGAGGTGAGTAGCCATCTTTGCTCGCAGGCAAAGAGATCAGGGGTGCTGGGCTTACCACCCCAGTGCTCGGTGGGGGGTGGGGGAAACTCGGCTGGGGGTTGGGGACCCTCCGCAGGGGTGGGCTGCCAATCGCTCACAGCACCACAATGCCAACCCTTGGATCCCAACCCCATTCTGGGGGCAATCCCTGTCCCTGCCTGTCTGACCCACCGATCACCCATGACGCCCACCGACTGCTGAGGCGCCTGGCTGCGTGGTTGAAGGCAATTGCTGGTAAGGAATTGGCAATCATGGTTAAGTGAGCACTTGACAAATGCCAAGTGGGTTCCCATGGGTGGGTGGGTTATGTAGCATGTGGGTGTCATTGCCTGGCATTCCAATCGCACCTTGATGCCTGGACACTGTGGGGTGGTCAACACCATAAACACTACAGTCAACATCCAAACACCCAGGGTATGGGATACAGTTCCCGGAAGACGACTACAGCCGAAGGGTGGGTTGGTGCCACGGGGAGGGGGGGGTTGCTTGGAGAGACAGGCGAAGGGTCCGGGGGTCAGCTTGCATTGCGGAAGAAAGTGACAGAGGCATCAGAATGGTTGTGCAAAAGGTTGTTTAATGTGCTGTGCAATATCCCATTCCTGATAGTGACACCCCTCCACCCCACCGGCCCCCAACACCACCACCACCTCCCCACCCCCGACCTAACCTTTACCCCCTACCCCAGTGCCCTCAGTGATGCTCAACGTGTCTGGCCCTCCTAGATCTACCACTACGTCTTGGTGTTTCTCCAGGATGCACATCTGAGGTGGGGCCAGCCAGCCGCTTACCTCGTCCTGTGGCCTTCGATGCCCCTGGCGGGCGTCCTCTGGGGCCAACGGGCCCCGGCTCGCTTGTTGGCGACACATGCACAGCCATGCCGCCCTGTCCAGTGTGCTGACCCCGGGACATGGCCTCATCAAAGCGGTGGAACTCGCGGGAGCCAGTGGCGACAGTCGCCGCCCCATGGGACGGGTCTGGTTTGACACTCAGCTCATTTGGGCCCCGGCTGCCCTGCATTATCTGGCTCTGCCAACCCATGATCCGCACCATCGTGTCGACGCTCTCAGTGATGCTCGTCAGTGACTGGGACACATCTCTCAGTGACCGGGCCATGCTCTGCAGTGCCTCAGGCATGCCCGCCTGCGACGGGGACAGGCTTTGCAGCGCTTAGGCCATTCCCATCTGAGAGTGAGACATGTCCTGCAGAACCCCATCAAAGTTGGCCTGGTACAGGGTGACATTCCCCAGTGTGGCAAACAGACTGCCGAGACCCTCAGCCATGGCCGTCACTGATGGCCAATTTTGGGAAAGCATTTCCTGAGGGAACATAGAGAAGGCACCATTACCGACACGCGTGGTTCATAGTTGTGGGGGGCGGGGGGGTGAAGGGAGGGTTGAAGGGGTGGGTGGAGGGAGTACTGAAGGGGGATGGGGATGGAGGGGGTTTGGGGGTCATCTGGGGAGATGCTCCCTTGGGGGTGGGACGTTGGTGTCTACTTACTCTGGCTGCCCAGTGTAGGTCATTGACCTTCTTCCGACACTGGAGGCCAGTCCTCCTGGTCACACTCCCAGAGTTCCGACACTGGAGGCCAGTCCCCCTGGTCACACTCCCAGAGTTCCGACACTGGAGGCCAGTCCTCCTGGTCACACTCCCCGAGCTCAGACACTGGAGGCCAGTCCTCCTGGTCACACTCCACGAGCTCAGACACTGGAGGCCAGTCCTCCTGGTCACACTCCCAGAGTTCCGACACTGGAGGCCAGTCCTCCTGGTCACACTCCACGAGCTCAGACACTGGAGGCCAGTCCTCCTGGTCACACTCCCAGAGTTCCGACACTGGAGGCCAGTCCTCCTGGTCACACTCCCCGAGTTCCGACACTGGAGGTCAGTCCTCCTGGTCACACTCCCCGAGCTCAGACACTGGAGGCCATTTCTCCTGGTCACACTCCACGAGCTCAGACACTGGAGGCCAGTCCTCCTGGTCACACTCCACGAGCTCAGACACTGGAGGCCAGTTCTCCTGGTCACACTCCCCGAGCTGACACTGGAGGCCATTTCTCCTGGTCACACTCCACGAGCTCAGACACTGGAGGCCATTTCTCCTGGTCACACTCCACGAGCTCAGACACTGGAGGCCATTTCTCCTGGTCACACTCCCCGAGCTGACAGCTCCTGCCACCTCATCCCAGGCAGCACTGGCTGCCTTGTGGCACACCCTCCGGGACCCTTGGGAGAACAGGACATCCCTCCTGGCCTCCACCGTGTCCAGGAGCCTCCCCAGGTCAGCATCCCAGAATCCTGGGACCCGTCTCCTCAGCACCAATGTTGCGAGCTGCCTGGGGTTGGTGCAGCTTAAGTGCTGCTCGATGTTGTTAGCGGGGGGCCGGCGAGCGCGGGTCCCGGTGAATCAGTTGGAGAGCCGGCATTCGGGGCGGGAAGCCCATGGGACCTTGTTAAGTGGACCAATTAACGTTGAATAGCGTTGCTGGCCTAGCTGGGCCGAACACCGGGAAACTCACGGCAACGCCCACTCGTCACAGCACTTGGAACTTTTTCCAGAGAATCGCGCCCTTATTATTCAGTCACACAAAACTCAGAATCTCTTCAGAAGACCGACTGAACAGGCAGCATCACCAGCTCAAAAAAACAGTTAGCTGGGTCATTTATTTAATTGTGGTTTTTCGGATTAGGCCTCGTGCAAATGTACTTCACTGTCTTTAAAGACTTTTGGGATGTCGTGAGATGGAGAAAGCACCACATAAATGCAATTTCTTCATATAGAAGCATTGGAAACAAAACACAGTACTAAAATCTTCTCACCTCACCAAACCATCAACATTCACACACAACAGGAGGGGCAATAACCCACCCACTCCGAAGCACACTCGATCTGAACATCATTTTGAGAATTTATATCTCTTTGGTAGCAATAGAGCAGACGTTCAGAAATAAAAACAGAAGGGTCTGGAAAAACTCTGCAAGACTTAGCAGTACCTGCGGAGGGAGGAAGTGAGTTCACATTTTAATCGAACATGACTCTTCTTCACAACTGAAGGAGGATAGAAATGCGATGGACTTTATGTCATCAAAAGCGGGAAGGGGAGGAAGGACAAAAAGGAGAGGTGCAGATAGGGGAGAGGTTAAATGGCAAAAATGTTGTGGAGTGGGAATGAATGTCATAAAGAAACAAAACATTTGTCCAGTATGTGTGAGAATGGCAGAATAATGAATGGGAAAACAAAAACAAGAACATCAAGATTCAAACTGGCACATGGTAAAAAGAAAACTGAATCAAAATTAGGGACAGGATTCATGGTCTGAAGCTGTGGAATTCAATTCTGAGTCCCGAAGGCTGTAAAGTGCCTAATTTGGAGATGAAATGCTGCTTCTCCAGTCTCCCTACAACACTGATTAACCTCTGCCACCATCATCATCATCCCCTCCTCACTGGCATCCTGAAGGCACCCTGGTCCACTCTCAATCAGCCCCAACACCTCACCCCTTCCCACTACACCTTCCCAGGCAATCGCAAGAGGGTTAACACCTGTCCTTTACCTCCTCCTTCAAAGGCCCCAAACACTCTATCCAGGTGAATCAACCATTTACATGCACTTCTTTCAATTTAGTTGCTCACAAATCCTCTACACTGGGGAGGCTGGCACTTTGCAGAACACATTTTCTCAGTCCATAAGCAAGACACTGAATACAATAACTATCACAATCGTGTACTGGTGGAACCTTTTTACACCAAAGATAACTGCTAAACCCTCCTTCACAATTTACGAGTGGCCATTCTGCATCTGCCAGGGTCCTGGATGTGTAGGCAATGGGTCTGTCTGCGCCATCTTTCCCACGATGCAAGAGGACTGCTCCCAGGCCATAAGCAGAGAAAGTAGAGACATCGCATGTCGGCATTAGCTCCTTCTTGAAGTCGTAAGGGGCCAGTATAGTTGATGACAGCGGTCACCGCATTTCCTTCGCAAAGGGCTTCATCTTGCGATGTCTGCCACAGCCACTTCTGGGGCTGGATTCTCCGTCCCTCCGCGCCAGGTTTCTGGTTCAGCACGCCGGCGGGATGCTCCATTTCGCCGGCTGGCCAATGGTGTTTCCCATTGTGGGACAGCCCCACGCCGTCGGGAAACCCCCGGGCTGCCAGCAAAGTGGAACATCCCGACAGTGGAGAATCCAGCCTCTGGTGTTTCTTTAGCACCAGGTGTAGTTGGTGACAGCAGGGAGGCCAAATTTGGGATGAATTTTCACAGTAATCTATCAATCCCAGGAAGGATTTCAGTTACATCTTATCTCATGGGGTAGACACTTCCATGATGGCCTTGACCTTGTCCTCCATGGGGTGCAGGCCTTTCCTGTTCATCCAGTACCCCAGGTAGGTTACCTTGCTCACCTGGAATATGCATTTTTAGGGTTTGAGGCATACTCCAGCATTTGAAGACCACCTCAAGACCGCCTCCAAGTTCACTCGATGCTCATGTTCTGAAGCCCCTATAATTAATATGTCATGGTTTACCACCACCTTGGGTAGTCCTTGGAGGATATTTTCCATGACATGCTGAACTATGGCACATGCTGATGAGATTCCAAAAGGCAGGCATGTATACTCATACCAGCTGTACTGTGTGTTAGTTGTGACGGATTTACGGGACAGTTTATCTCGTTCACGCAGCTCGTGTCTAGCTTCATGAAGGTCTGGCTACCTGCTAATTTGGCGTACAAATCATCTATGCATAGCATGGGGTACTGGTCCAGTTTTTAAACCCTGTTGATGGTGAGTTTATAATCCCAACAAAGGCAAACTGATTGGTCAGACTTGAGGACGGGAACAATAGGTGCAGCCCACTCCGCAAACTGCAGTGGTTGTATTATCCCAAAGTTTTCCAACCACCCAAGCTCCACCTTCCGGAGTAATGAGTATGGGACCGGCTGTGCTCTAAAATATTTTGCCATGGCATCAGGGTCAATACAGATCCTGATCCTTGCTCCTTTTGTTTTACTGAGGCACTCTGGGAAGACTTCTGGGTATTTAGTAATAATCTCATATAATCCTCCAATCCCCAATTAAACAATTTCCAGCTAGTCAAGTTGGATCTTCTCGATCCAGTCACTGCCTGTAGGACTTGATCCTGGCCCTCCCACGAGTATGAGAGGGAATCAGGCCAACTACTATCGACAGGTTACCGGGATTTTGGTCGTCTCCATAATTATAGAGGCTCACCCAGAAACGTTGCTTGCCTGGCAATGGTATCTCTTAGGTTTACGGGCAGGATGCCCATTCAGAACCGATTGACTGTATGTTCACAGGCCGGTGATGGAAGCTCCAGTGTCTAGCTCCATCTCCAAGGAATAACCGTTCATGTGCAGCCTTATCCTTATTAGGGTATTTTGGGCGACTTTGGTCCTCATTTGGAGCTGACATACCTGTAAGGTTTAAGCCTAAGTTAGCTGTGGCTTCCAGTCTGAGTAGTACGTGTATTGCCAATTCCGGCAGCCTTGCTTAGGTCATGTCCTTCTGCAGCACTTACAGCAGCTGACACTTACATTCCTCTGTAGAGGTTTATCGGGTATACCTGGGTATTTAGTAATAATCTAAATCAGCTGTTTCTTAGACCGCCAGGGTTTCCCTATGGAATATTAGATTGAAAATGGGAGATGCACATGGGCACCACCAGTTGGAGGTTTCTCCTTGTGAGGTCCTGCTACCTCATCCTGAGATCCTTACTGTGCAGTATCCTGCGAGGTTGCTGAACTCCTTTCTCAGCGTTCTCCAGAGACAAGGCTCTCTCAGTATCCAATTCCAGGTTTAGGTTGGGCTCCACCACAAATCTCTTTTGGGTTGTGATATTTTTAATTCCACACACCAGTCCATCGCGTAGCATCTCGAGCAGGGACGGGCTGAATTTGCGGTACTCTGCCAATTTTCATATCGTACTAAGGAATGGGATTCCCCCCTCCCTCCGCCGGGATTCTCCCAGCCATATTAAAACGGTAACATTGGAGGATGATAGACGGCTTTGGCTTATAGTGATTTCACACTAAGTCTACGAGCTTGTTGAAGGTTTTGGAGTAGGGGAGCGGGGGCTGGGAAAATGAAGTGATGCTAAACATTAGAGCCCCACATATTTTCAGGAGCAACCCACGGCTTCTCATCGCCTTCATTGCGAAGAAATAGTGCATGTGCCCAGCATACTGAGACCAGTCTTTTATGTTTGCGTTAATGGCTCTAGTTTTCCAAAGAAGGACATTTCTGGGTTTTTATTCCTTACCACAGTTATCTTCTTTCTTTAAAGGCTGCTCAGAATCCAAAGAGCCATCCAGGCTCGAAAGGTTAACTCCCTTCTCTCTCCACAGATGCTGTTAGACCTGCTGCGATTGTCCAGCATTTTCTGTTTTTGTTTCAGATTCCAGCATCCACACTAATTTGCTTTTATCTGCTCAGAATCCCTTTCTTGCTCATCGTCACCAATGTAATAACTCCAACGGAGGCCACGCTAGACAAAACAAAAGTTTAATTCTTAACAGAAGTAAAGGCATAGCCGTGGCGTACAACATCATCATCCAAGCCAGGGACCATCGGGAACTGCCAGTCTGGGTCTGGCTCACAGTATTTAAGCACCTGCTAGCAAGCCCCTATTGGGTGAGCGCCGCTCGCTCGTTACAAGAAATCGTACTCCACCAACCCCAAGGGGCGATCAATCACGATCCCCCCATGTGATTTTCATGGGGGTTATAATGCTCAGCACCATGTTTGCTCGCCACTTTAATTCACTACCATCTCCCCATACTCATGTTTCTATCCTTTGCCTACTACTCTATTCCTGTGAAACTCAAGGCAAGCTGGAGGAACAGCGCCATGACCTCCCAATGAGGTTAATTATGTGGATTGACTGAAGAAGCTGGGGTTCCTGTCTGCAGATTTGATAGAGATGTTCAAAAGCTGAAGGAGTCAAGACAGAGCAGCTGGAGAAAGAAACGGGTCTCACTGGCGAGAGGACTGTGAACCAGAGGGCACTATTTAAGGTGATTGCCAAAAAGAATGAATAGCCACAAAAAGGTTGTTTTCACCGTGAGGAATGCAACGCCTGAGGGTGTGGCAGAGGCAGATTGCATCACAGCTTTCAGACGCCTGAAGTGGAACAAAATGGAGGACCAAAGAAAAGGACGGGCACTGGGATGAGCTAAGGTGCTCTTGCAGAGGGCTGACACAGTGTTGACGGGCGATGAATGGCCTCCTTCTGTACTGCAACCTTTCTATGATTCTAATCGTTCGCAAAACCTGGAAATAAAATTTGGTTCAAAGAAAATCACACTGACAGACGCATGTATTTCCCATGCCCTGTCATTCACTCCCCTCACACACCCCTCACACCTCCTGCCATAGGTCAGCACATTAAAAATTGGCCCAGGGTAAATGTTAGCAAAAAATGTGGGCTGGATTCTCCATTTGGGAGACTAAGTCCCCACGCCGGCAAGAGAATGGTGGTGTTTTACGGCAGGAAAACTGGCACAAAACGAAAACGTCCACCGATTCAACGTTTTGCTGGAGGCTAGCAGGGAGACAGCGTAGAGCTCCAGCTGCTGATATGACCCTGAGCATTTCCGGGTCCGCGGGCTGAGTCCGCCATGAAGCACGGCACGGCCGCTGCAGGCTGCCGTCGTGCTTCATAGCGGACTCGGACCGCAAAAATAGTACCCACTTCAGCCGCCCACGGTGCTGCCAGCCCCAAATCAAGCCCCCCCCCCCCCCCCCCACTGCTCATGGATCGACCCTCCCCCGACTGTGGCAGCGCCGGTCCGAGTCTGCAGCTGCCACGCTAGCTTAACAGCGGGTGGGACCACAGGTGTCCCACGCCGTCGGGAACTCGGCTGGTCGGGGATGGAGCATTGCGCGGCGGGCCTCGGGCAATAGCCTGAGGCCGTGGATACATGGCGCAGCGTACTCCTAGAGTGGGCCGCCTTTCGGGGGGCGGAGCATCGCGAAAGTGGCGCCGCCCCCGATTTTGGCGTCATCGGGGAATCTACGCCCCCTCGCCAAACAATTTCGCCGCCGGAGTGCGGAGAATCCAGCCCAGTGTTTCCAGGAAGTTGGAATCACATATGGTATGGCAGCATTGACTCTGATAGAGGAAAGGAGTTTTCACCAGGTGAGATGCAGCTAATTTCATAGACCATTGCGTTTTGTCCAGACTAATTGGACAGCCTCACTGAGTAAATCATTGACGTTTACACAAATCGTGACATCCCTCCCTGGACTTCAAACTCCACTCCAGGCTTCAGTTTTAAAGTAATTAACTTGCAGCCACTGCAGCTATTAAATCTTAAAGTCAATAAATCCGAGCACATTTATAACCCTCATAAAGAATACTCTTCAGTCACCTTCCAAACATTTAGTTCTCATTTATATATCCTTAGAGGCCGAGCTCAATGTGAGGCCAGTTCTCCACTATTTACCATCTTGTGTACACCAGGCTCTGGGGCGTTAAAAAGGCAGCGAGAGAGAGAGAGAGTGCAGAACTCTGAGCCTTCATTCATGAGGCATTCTTATTGAGATCAGCGTATTAACTGGCACTTGGTGAATAACTCACTTGCCTCGGAGTCAGGTTTAAGGCCTGAATTATCGTTCCCGTGTTGGAAGTGCAAGAGTCAGGAGAATACCCGGCTCTGCGAACCCGGTTTCCGGGATCACCGTCCCGGAAGTTCCAATTTTCGTTCCAGGGAGGAGGCCCACTGCCCTCCCGTGAAGAACAGGGGGCTGCCAGGTACAGAGGTGCATTGGGCAAAATGCCACCCTTGGTGATTCGACACTTTCACCTCGCTGCAAAACAATAAATCATTGGAATTCTTCATCGCTCCATCAATCTTTCAGTCAGACCATTCCTCAGCTAGGGTTTATGTGGATGGTTCCAGGGATGAGGAGCTTCAGTTATGAGGATCGATTGAAGAGCTTGGGATTGTTCTCCTTGGAGAGAAGAAAGCGAAGAGGAGATTCGATAGAGAAGTTCAAAATCATAAAGGGGCTGGACAGAGAGAAAATGTCCACGCTCATCAAAGGATCAAGAGCAAAAGGGCACAGATTTGAAGTGATTTGCAAAAGAATCAAATGTGACGTGAGAGAAAACTTTTAAACAGCGAGTGGTTGGTAACTGGAATGCACAGCCTGGACGTGTGGTGGAGGCCGGTTCAATCGAGGCATTCAAGAAGGCATTGGATGACTATTTAAATAGAAACAATGTGCAGGGTTATGGGGAAAAGGCAGGCGAACGACACTAAGTCGTGATGCTCGTTTGGAGAATCGGTGTAGACACGATAGATCGAATGGCTTCTCTCTGTGCTGTAACAATTTTGTGATTCTGAATGATTCCAGTTATTCTGCCATTAGTGTTCCGGAGGTCTCCCTTGAATAAAGAGCTGTGGAACCTATAAGAAGTCGTTTGGCTGTTCAAATGGATAGGAATTCTGCATTTTATATCTGACCCTGTAAAGTTGAAATCAGAATACCACATTTAACGAGGGTATTGTAAATACTCAGCCTCCACTCAGGAGCAAGTAGTTATTGTTCAGCTGTCACCTTCCACCCCAAACAGGTGACTCAACCTGGTGATCAGTTTCATTGTTAAACTAAAAATATCCCTCACTGTCTCACCATTCCCACCACCTCCCCCCAAACGTACACACTCCCCATAGCCCACCCATGCCAAACCATGCCAACTTATTCCCTTCCATCCATCCCACCCCGCACCTCGCCCACAATGTCAGGCTGTTTCTTGAGTAGGCGGTGGGACAATTCTCCCAATTCTGGCACAAATACCCGGATTTTTGAGGAGGAATTTGCAGGATTAACTGGTCTGTATTTGTCATTACTACATTGGGTGGCACGGTAGCACAGGAGTGGCATGGTAGCACAGTGGCTAGCACTGTTGCTTTGCAGCTCCAGGGTCCCGGGTTCGATTTACGGCTTGGGTCACTGTCTGTGTGGAGTCTGCACGTTCCCCCAGTGTCTGCGAGTGTTTCCTCCCACAAGTCCCGAAAGATGTGCTGTTAGGTAGTTTGGACATTCTGGATTCTCCCTCAGTGTACCCGAACAGGCGCTGGAATGTGGTGACCAGGGGATTTTCACAGTCACTTCATTGCAATGTTAATGTAAGCCTACTTGTGACAATAAAGATTATTATTTGATTATTACTATTACATGGCTGAATCTGATGTTGAGTTTTCTGTCTGCTTTTATTCTTATTAAACATTTTTTGAAGCAATTCAATAAAATGGATGAGCCATTCTCGAGGCCAGATGAGTGCTTTTCCTGATATATATTAATGAGCCAGATCTTGGTGTGCAGGGGACAATTTCAAAGTGTTTGGATTGTACAAAACTTGGAAGTATTGCAAACTGTGAAGAGGACAGTGTGGAACTTCAAACGGATGTGTACAATTTGGTGGATTGGGCAGAGAGGGGGAAGATGAAGTCAAATGCAGAAAAGTATGAGGTGATGCGTTTTGGTAGAAGATCAAGGAGAAACAATGTGAAATAATGAGTAAAAGTCTTAAAGGGGTGCGGGATAATATATATGGATCATTGAAGGTGGCAGGACAGATGGAGAGAGCTGTTAATAACACATATTGGGGCATATTCTCCGTTCAACAGACTAAGTGGTGACACTGGGACTGAATCGCGAGAGTTCAATGTTAATGAAAGCAGTTCTGGTACCGGAGCGATTCAGGAACTATCCCTCAAGTCTACTCAAGAAACAGCCTGACATTGTGGGCGTGTGATTCGCCATGGTTGGGATCGGCACTCGAGAGCCTGACAAGCAGGAGCTGCATATACGCACTCCACTCCCCACACACACTCATGCCAGCCAAGAAGATAGCACAGGTTGCACTGGAGCAAGTCCATGCTATTGATGGGTCAGCTGGGGCCAGAAGGTACCTAGAGGGGTGGCCTGGGGAGGCACCTAGACGACCTGTGGTGCTAAGTTCACAGTGGGCAGTCAGCGAGTGGGCAGTCATATGGCTGTCTTGCAGGCTGCGGCAATGGTGTCCATCCACCCCGGCCCCATAGCCCACCTCAAGCCCATCCCCCACTACTTCTCGCAGCCTGGCAGTAGCCCCCTGGCCAGCTGCACAACTGTCAGCACAATAGAGTGATGCTGGACCCTCTCTTTCTCCCTCAGCAGCCACGGCGCCTGTTTCCCGATTTTAAATGCCTCAAGTGAACCTCGCCATTGCTAATTCCTCCTGGCGGAGGCAGAGCATCGTGGGGGAGGGGAAATTGATGGCATCAGGCCCCTTAATGAAATGCCAACGGCATCTACTACACAATTTGCATGTCCACGCTGGAACGCATTCACGCCGCTGTTGAGGCACTGGGGCACGGCATTCCGTTGGGCACTGGGGCACGGCATTCCGTTGGGCACTGGGGCACGGCATTCCGTTGGGCACTGGAGCACGGCATTCCGTTGGGCACTGGGGCACGGCATTCCATTGGGCACTGGGGCACGGCATTCCGTTGGGCACTGGAGCACGGCATTCCGTTGGGCACTGGGGCACGGCATTCCGTTGGGCACTGGGGCACGGCATTCCGTTGGGCACTGGGGCACGGCATTCCGTTGGGCACTGGGGCACGGCATTCCGTTGGGCACTGGGGCACGGCATTCCGTTGGGCACTGGGGCACGGCATTCCGTTGGGCACTGGAGCACGGCATTCCGTTGGGCACTGGGGCACGGCATTCCGTTGGGCACTGGAGCACGGCATTCCATTGGGCACTGGAGCACAGCATTCCATTGGGTGCCAGGCACCCGCCTCGCTTTTCGGCTGATGCGCAATTCTCCGCCCGATCGGGTTTCCCTCTTCTGGCTGCACCTGGACAGAGAATCCCATCCATTGTATTTTGGGCTTAATTAATAGCAGCATAGAGTGCAAGAGCAGGAAGATTATGCTGAGCTTATACTGGACGCTAGTTGGACCTCAGCTGGAGTATTGTGTACAGTTCTGGGCACCACACTATAGGAATGATGTGAACTCATTGGAGAGAGTGCAGAAGAGGTTTATAAGAATCGCTCCCAGGATGAAAAACTTCAGTTCTGAGGATAGGTCGGAGAAGTTGGGACTGTCCCCCTTGGAGAGAGGAAGACTAAGAGGAGATTTGATAGAGATGTTCAAAATCCTGAGTGGGCTGGACAGAGTAGATAGGGAGAAACATTTTACAGTTGTGAAAGGATCAAGGTCAAGAGGGCACAGATTTAAAGTGATTTCGAAAATAAGCAAATGCGGTATGAGAAAAACTCTTTCTCACAACGAATATTTTGGGACTGGAATGCACTGCCTGGAAGTGTGCTGGAGGCAGGTTCGATCGAGACATTATAGAGGGTATTATGAAAATGAAAATCGCTTATTGTCACGAGTAGGCTTCAATGAAGTTACTGTGAAAAGCCCCTAGTCGCCACATTCCGGCACCTGTTCAGGGAGGCTGTTACGGGAATTGAACCGTGCTGCTGGCCTGCTTGGTCTGCTTTCAAAGCCAGTGATTTAGCCCAGTGTGCTAAACAGCTAGATAGTTATTTGAATCGAAGTAAGACAGGAGAATTGCTGATACAAGATTTCTAATTGCAGGTTTCTTTCATGGTGATGTTTGAACTCACCGTTTCCAGATTATGAGTTTGGGCCTCCAGATTGCCTGTTAAAACCACTATTCTCTCATACTCCTATCTGGCCTTTATCTCACTGCTGTTCATTTTCCCTTCTTAACCCGGTTGCTAGCACTTCATTTGCTGTAAAATATTATTGGAAATTTCGAGGACATGAATGGTGCTATTTCAATGCAATTCGTCCTGTGTTTTGTGAACAAGTCAACTATTTGCCAATATATTCATACAATTTTTGATATAAACAGAATCTTTTTTGCCTGTAATGTGTGCAAGTGAATCCCCAAGCCTTGTATCGTAGATTATCCGGTCGCCGATGCCGAAATCACATTCGCCGATCGGCTGGAGGATCAACATTCATGCCGAAATCGGTGGGTGGAGCATCAAAGTGGCATACTCTCAGGGTACGCCGCATGCCCTATCGACGGCCTCAGGACGTTGCCAGAGGCCCTTCCCCCGACTTGCCGGGTTCCCGACGGTGTGGGTCTCATGCTATTACTTGTCGAGAACTCGGCATGGCCCAGGTTGGGGATCCGCGGACAGGGGGGATTTTGGCAGGGGCTGGGGCATTGTTGGCGGGTGGTCCGGGGGTCGCGAGCCGGCCAAAGGAGGGGCATATTTGGCAGGCCGGGTCCGCGTGAGACCGGAGCCATTTTGCACGCCGCGGTCGCTGCAGACCGCCGCTGTGCGCATGCACGGCCACGAACCCGGCAATTTTCCGGCCGTATCGGCAGCTGGAGCTAGTTACTCTACGCTGCCTGCCTGCTAACCCCCCCCCACCAAACGGAGGATTGGTGGCTGCTTTGTGCCAAAATTTTGGTCGTAAAATGCCACCATTCCCACGCCGGCGTCAGGACAAGCCTGAAAATTGGAGAATCCAGCCCCCTAACTGGGTTGTGAGAAGCAATTCCTGTTAAATTCAGTTCAGTTTGGAGAACAATGAGGTCATGAATACTTTAGTTCATTTGGCTGGTGATTCATTTATTCAAATTATTTTATTTCAGTTTGACAGTTATTCAACTGTTCTAAAACAATCGACTGTTTATTCATTGCCTCAAATATTGAGTCGATTGTCCCACTGAGCTAGCGGATTATTTCGTCAGGGAATTACTGTAAGATAGTGAATCATTAATTTACCTTATGAATTAATTATTTATTGGGAGCAAATGGTTATTCATTCCCATTAACTGTGTATATATATGTATATATATATATATGCCTTTACAGGAGTAATGCTCACCAGCCTGTAGGCCAAACTGCTGCAGAAACCTGTCAATATTTAATCACTCAGTAATTTCATTCTTAACACTATTCCAACAGGGGCACTTGCAATTAAAAGAGAGAAGGGACTCGGAGTTAAATTATGGCTACCAGAGCATTATGTCAATGAACAAGAGCATTGGAGGGAGTGTATTCTTCAGAATTAGCACCAGAATTGAGAGCACCAGCATAGTGGCACAATGGATAGCACTGTTGCCTCGCAGCACCAGGGTCGATTCCAGCCTTTGGTGACTGTCTGTGTTGCGTGTGCACATTCTCCCTGTGTCCATGCAGATTTCCTCTGGGTGCTCCGGTTTCCTCCCACAATCTAAATATGTGCCAGCTAGGTGGATTAGGCATGCCACATTGCCCCTTCGCATCTCAGGGTGTGCACGTTAGGTGGGGGTGTGGGGAATCGGCGGGTGGGGGAGGGGGTGGGGGGGGGGGGAGGGCTAGAAGCAGTGCTCATTTGCAGACTCAACAGGCCAAATGGCCTCCTTCTGCACAGTGGGGGTTCTATGTAACCATTCTGGTGAATCTTCTCTGCATTTTCTCCAATGATTTCACATCTTTCCTGACTGAGTTATGAGATATATAAAAATAGAGGCCTATTTAAGGTGTTGGCATCAAGAATCGTCCAGGCTGAGGCCTGGGAGATTGGAATAGGGACAGCAACTGCTGTGGGAAGGAGGCCTTTAAGTTGGGGACCAAGTGCTGGGATGCCAAACCTCCTGGATTATCCTCAAGTCTCCAGGAATTAAAGAACAATCTCACAGACAGGGGGAATTTGGGATAGTGAATGAAATTGGACTGGCCCCATATTCCAGCTGCTGTTTGAAACATTAGGACATTGTGTCCTCTCTTATCCGAATCATTGTTCCATTCATGACAGTGGAACATTAGTGCTGTCTTAGTCCGTCTTCATAGACAATCATGACTGATGAGGATATCTTCTGCAATGGTTTCAGTTAGAACCAGCTCCATCACCAGGGCCACTATAGGTCTGATGCATTAAATTGAGTTGCAAGAGTTCAAAGCAACACCATCAACTGATACCTTTTTGTGGCGATTATCCCTTTAAGGGCAACACATCAGAGTAAGGGTCACCTGACCTGGGTGACCAATTAAGAGTCAGAATGGGGAATCACGCCATGGTGAGAAAGGTTTCCAGATCGAGACATGTTAGGAGCAAACTGCAACCCATACGGCTGCTGTACAATTCTTATTAACAAATACCTTTTATGTTCACTAATGAAGTCTGCAAAAGTGCATCTTTCTATCTGGCGATGAGGATAAATTATCCGGACACTGACTCTGGCCTGATATCTGTGAGTAGCCTATTTTAATCAAAGTCACCAGAATGCGAACAGATCTATTTTACTCTTTGATGGGGGCCAGTACACAATACGTCAAGCGCCTTGAGTATTATTTCCAAGCAAAATAATTATGGGAGGATGCAAAATGCAAAACAATTCTCCTAAGTGTTTATAGAACTCAAAATTTATTTGCAGTTTTACAGCCCCAAGCGCGCCCAACTCTAAATTATTTTGAGAGCTTGTGGATTTAGTGAAAGCTCAATAGAAACCTCAACCAACAGTCATACTACAAAGATTCAAATTTTTTTTGAAGGTGAGATCCACAGGCCAATTGACCATGATTTGCATTGCTAAACTGAAGCAATTATCCGAGAAGTGTGGTTTTAGAGCCACCTTCAATGACATGTTATGGAATGGGTTAGTTTGTGGCATGAACAACGACACTATTCAATCCAGATTGCTTGCAGACGTCGACATGAATTTTAAATGAGCATTGGGGAGGTGCTGGCCATGGAAAGAGCTGAAAAAGGTACAAAATAGCTGAAAAGGGCAAAAAATGGTGCTGTTCACCAGTTAGGACAGGAACCTAGCAGCCAGCCATGGCGCCAAAACCACTGAAACAGCCACAAAGTGGGGAACCATTACAGACACCAACAAAACAAAAGGGCGAGTAATCAGTCAACCAAGATGCTACAAGTATACAGGGCTGGATTCTCCGATTTTTAGGTTATGTCCTGATGCCAGCATGGGAACGGTGGCCTTTTACAACTGAAAATTCGGTGCACAACGGCCACCGATTCTCTGTTTGGCTGGGGGCTAGCATGCGGGCAGCGTAGAGCAACCGATACAGCCGAAGAATTGGCGGGTCCATGGCCACACAATGCCATGTCAGCAGCCTGCAGCGGCCATGTAGTGCAAAATGGCGCCGGTCACACGCGGACCCGGCCTGCCAAATAATACCCCCCCTATGGCCGGCTCACGACCCCCGGACCACCCCCCAACAGTGCCCCGAGCCCCAGCCAAAGTCCCCCCTGCCCGCGGATCAGCCCTCCCCTGACTGTGGTGGCGCTGGACTGAGTCCGCAGCTGCCACGCCGAGTTCCCAACAAGTAATACCTTGAGAGACCCATGCCGTCGGGAACTCGGCCGGTCGAGGGCGCAGCATTGGGGGGAGGGCCTCACATACGGCGCGTGGTGTATTACTAGAGTACGCCGCTTTGGAGGGGGCGGGGCTGCGTGAAAGAGGCGCCGCCCCCGTTTCGGCACAAACTTTGATTCTCCGGCCGAACGTGATTTCGGCGTTGGCAACCGGCGAATCCCGCCCAATATGTGGAAGAGCCTGGCACCGGTGATACAGGTTAATCAGGCCACCAAGCTGGATAAATATCCAATCCCGAGAATTGAAGACCTGTATACAAAGCTGGCAGAAGGTCATTCTTACACAAAGCTGGATATGAGTCACAATTACCAGCAACTTGAATTAGATGATGCTTCCCGGGCGTATGGCACGATAACACACACAAAGGCCTGTTCCAGTACATGCACCTGGTGTATCTTTGGCATTTGCAATATTCCAAAGGGCAATGGAGAGTCTGCTGCAAGGGCCACCATGGGTTGTAGTCTATCTTGATGATGTCCTTATTGAAAGAGGCCAAGCATCTAACAAACTTAGAAGAGATGTTAAAGCGATTTCTGGAGGTTGGAGTTTGCCTCAAGAAAGAGAAATGCACCTTGCAAGACACGAAGGCGACCTGTATTTTTTTTTATTTTTAAAGAAAATTTTGTCCCCAGATAGGGAATTTAATTTTTTTTTAATTCAATCTTTAAGGTTACAAAGTCAATGTGCAGAGTTGGCAGGGCAAACCCTAGATCCATCTCATTACTTGCACCAAAGACCAATTCAAATGCAAATTCAAACCAATTCATGGAGAGATCAGAGCTCCAAGCTGACACAAAAAGGCATTGCACCTCATCTGGGGCTTGATCTGATGCTTGATCAAAAGGCCAAGAAGCTATGAGATGATCTACCTGGGGCACCGTGTAAATGCACAAAGATTACATCCCTTGGAAGGTCAAAGCAATAAATGAGGTGCCTGCCCCCATAAACACAACTGAACATTAGATGCTAAACTACTATGGACTTTTTTTAAACCAAATTTAATGACGATATTAGCCCCCTTGCAAATTCTGCGAAAGGAACACCATATTTGGTTTTGGAAGGCTGCGCAGGCGGAAGGTTTCAGCAGAGTTAAACAATTTCTGCATTCCTCAAACCTGCTAGTACACTTCAAACCATCTAAGGAACTGATATTTACCTGTAACTCCTGTAACTCCTCTGCATATGGTGCAGTGTTGTTCCATGTGATGGACGGCGGCTCAGGGCCTGGTTTAGCACACTGGGCTAAATCGCTGGCTTTTAAAGCAGACCAAGCAGGCCAGCAGCACGGTTCAATTCCCGTACCAGCCTCCCCGAACAGGCGCCGGAATGTGGCGACTAGGGGCTTTTCACAGTAACTTCACTGAAGCCTACTCGTGACAATAAGCGATTTTCATTTTTCATTTCAAAAGCCAATAGGGTATGTGTCAAGAGCTGTCTCAGAGGCGGAAAAAAGCTACTCAAAATTGAGAAGGAAGGACTACCAATAGTCTTTGGTGTCAAGAAATTCCTCCAGTATTTACAGTGGACACATTGAGCTGGATTCTCCGTTTCAGGGGCTATGTCCCCACAGCGTCGTAAAAACTGTGGCCTTTCACGCCAGAAAACTGGTGTCAAAAAGCCACAGATTCACAGCCCTGCAGGGGGCTAGCAGGACCCCGTCGGGAAGCTCGCAGCTTTTGCTGCAGATACTGGCCCCCGCACTTCCGAGTCCGCGCATGTGCAGGGTGGCAGCATCCAATGGTCCTGCCGTGCTCCATGGCGGACTCAGACCATGGAGCTGAGCCTCATAAAGAGTGCCCCTGATTGGCCACGCACCCGCCCTGGACCACCCGCCCAAAAATAGCCCGGTTCTGTATGAGGTCCACACTGCCCTCCAATTGGCCCGCTCCTGATTGTGGCGGCAATGGACTGAGTCCGAAGCCGCCACGCGACTATCCCAAACGGCTGGGACCATGTTATATTCACGTCATTGGGGCTTCAGCCAGTCGGGGGCGGAGAATGGCAGGGTGGGCCTCCAGCAATTGCTGCCGGTAGGGGATACACGGCGCGGCATAGTTCCTGGGTACGCGCTTATTGGGGGCCGTGAAGTGTTGGCTAGTGTAGACTTAAGAGATGAACAGACACTTCCAACACTGATGAAGGTTCAACTCAATTTTATTAACTACTTCTAACTAACTAACACACGATGACTATGGGTCTAAATGATGCTAACTTAAACTAGAGACCTAAGCCTTGTCCGAACCAGTTGATTCTCTCAGCACGTATTGTAAGTCTGTGCTGGGCTGGATGAGTTCTTGTTACACTCAGAGGCAGCACCCAGAATGAGCGGGAACCGTGGTGCCCTCTGCCTTTAGAGTGTGTGTATTCTAACTGGTGATTGGCTGAGGTGTTTGTACATGTTGATTGGTCCCTGTGTGTGTCCATCAGTGTGTGTCTGCACTATGGTATACTGGTGTATATTATGACAAGATGGAGAATCGAGGAACCACTGCCGGTCCTGATTCCATGCGCAAAAATGGATTATCTGCGATTTTGGCGTCGGGGTGTGGAGAATCCAGCCCCTTATCTTTGTTTCTGACCGTAGTTTGCTCTTGGGTCTCCTGAAAGAGGACAAAGCTATCCCACCAATTGCCTCAGCAAAAATTCAATGATGGGAGTTAACTCTGTCTGTCTATCAGTATACTTCCAAGCACCGATCTAGAACATAAATGGAGATGCTCTTGCCAACTCTTGCAAGAAAGTATCTCGTCTACTCCAGTATCACAAGAAATCATCATGGCATTAAATGTTTTGGACACATTGCCGGTCTTGGCGAAGCAGATCAGAAACTAGACCAATCACGATCCATTCTGCCAAAGTAAAAGACAAAAGACAATGGGGCAGCACGGTAGCACTGTGGTTAGCACAATTGCTTCACAGCTCCAGGGTCCCAAGTTCGATTCCGGCTTGGGTCACTGTCTGTGCGGAGTCTGCACATCCGCTCCGGTTTCCTCCCACAGTCCAAAGATGTGCAGGTTAGGTGGATTGGCCATGATAAATTGCCCTTAGTGTCCAAAATTGCCCTTAGTGTTGGGTGGGGTTACTGGGTTATAAGACCATAAGACCATAAGACATAGGAGTGGAAGTAAGGCCATTCAGCCCATCGAGTCCACTCCGCCATTCAATCATGGCTGATGGGCATTTCAACTCCACTTACCAGCATTCTCCCCGTAGCCCTTAATTCCTCGCGACATCAAGAATTTATCTATCTCTGCCTTGAAGCCATTTAGCGTCCCGGCCTCCACTGCACTCCGCGGCAATGAATTCCACAGGCCCACCACTCTCTGGCTGAAGAAATGTCTCCGCATTTCTGTTCTGAATTTACCCCTCTAATTCTAAGGCTGTGCCCACGGGTCCTCGTCTCCTCGCCTAACGGAAACAGTTTCTTTGCGTCCACCCTTTCTAAGCCATGTATTATCTTGTAAGTTTCTATTAGATCTCCCCTTAACCTTCTAAACTCCAATGAATACAATCCCAGGATCCTCAGCCGTTCATCATATGTTAGACCCGCCATTCCAGGGATCATCCGTGTGAATCTCCGCTGGACACGCTCCAGTGCCAGTATGTCCTTCCTTCATCCAGATCATTAATATATATGGTGAACAGCTGCGGCCCCAACACTGAACCCTGTGGGACACCGCTGGTCACCGGCTGCCATTCCGAAAAAGAACCTTTTATCCCAACTCTCTGCCTTCTGTCAGACAGCCAATCCTCAACCCATGCCAGTAGCTCACCTCGAACACCATGGGCCCTCACCTTACTCAGCAGCCTCCTGTGTGGCACCTTATCAAAGGCCTTTTGGAAATCCAGATAGACCACATCCACTGGGTTTCCCTGGTCTAACCTACCTGTCACCTCCTCAAAGAATTCTAACAGGTTCGTCAGGCACGACCTCCCCTTACTAAATCCATGTTGACTTGTTCTAATCCGACCCTGCTCTTCCAAGAATTTAGAAATCTCATCCTTAACGATCGATTCTAGAATTTTACCAACAACCGAGGTTAGGCTAATTGGTCTATAATTTTCCATCTTTTGTCTTGATCCTTTCTTGAACAAGGGGGTTACAACAGCGATCTTCCAATTGTTCGGGACTTTCCCTGACTCCAGTGATTTTTGAAAGATCTCAACCAACGCTTCCGCTATTTCTTCAGCCACCTCCCTCAGAACTCTAGGGTGTAGCCCATCGGGGCCAGGAGATTTGTCAATTTTAAGACCTTTTAGCTTTTTTAGCACCATCTCTTTTGTAATGGCAACCATAATCAACTCAGCCCCCTGACCCTCTATAATTTTTGGCATATTACTCATGTCTTCCACTGTGAAGACAGACGCAAAGTACTTATTAAGTTCTCCAGCCATTTCCTCGTCTCCCATCACTAGCCTTCCGGAATCAGTTTGAATTGGCCCAATGTCTACTTTGGCCTGTCGTTTGTTTCTTATGTATTGAAAGAAACTTTTACTATCATTTCTTATATTACTGGCTAGCCTGCCTTCATATTTGATCCTCTCCTTCCTTATTTGTCTCTTTGTTAACCTCTGTTTGTTTTTGTAGCCTTCCCAATCTTCTGATTTCCCAGTGCTTTTGGCCACTTTATAGGATCTCTCTTTTTCTTTGATACATTTCCTGACCTCCTTTGTCAGCCATGGCTGTCTAATCCCTCCCCGGATAATCTTTCTTTTCTTGGGGATGAACCTCTGTACAGTGTCCTCAATTATGCATACAAACTCATGCCATTTTTGCTCTGCTGTCTTCCCCACTAGAGTCTGCTTCCAGTTGATTTTCGCCAGTTCCTCTCTCATGCCCTTATGGGGATAGGGTGGAGGTGTTGACCTTGGGTAGGGTGCTCTTTCCAATAGCCGGTGCAGACTCGATGGGCCGAATGGCCTCCTTCTGCACTGTAAATTCTATAAAAGGCTGGATTCTCCGGTCGCCAACGCCAAAATCTCTTTCGGCGAACAGCCAGAGAATCCAAGTTTCCGACCGAACCGGGGGTGGCGCCGCTTTCGCGATGCTCCGCCCCCTTTAAAGCGGCATACTGAGTACGCCGAGCAACGTAGCGACCTCAGGATATTGCCTGAGGCCTGCCCCCCGATGCTCCTCCCCAACCGACCGAGTTCCCAACAGCGTGGGTCTCCATGGTCTCACCCGTCGGGAACTCAGCGTGGCGCATGCGGACTCTGTCCAGCACAATTGGGAGAGGGACAATCCATGGGCAGGGGGGACATTATTCAGAGCTGGGGGCACTGTGGAGGGGTGGTCCTGAGCGCTCAAGCCGGCCAAAGAGGAAGCACTATTTCGCGGGTCGGGGGTGTAAGCTGCGTCCGCCATGTAGCATGGTGCGTCCGCTGCAGGCCATCGCCATGCGCATGCTCGGCCACGGACCCTGTAATTCTCTGGGGCATATCGGCAGCTGGAGCCAGGTGCTCTAACGCTGCCGTTCTGCTAGCCCCCAGCAAAACGGGGATAGGGGGCCGTTTTGCGCCAGTTTTTCTGGCATAAAACACCACCGATCCCACGCCGGCGTGGGGACATAGCCCCAGAATCGGAGAACCCGATCCCAAATACTTATCGGATTGGTGAATGAACCAGTTTCCAAGGAAATTAAACCATTCTTTACCTGCAAGAATAAATTCAGTTGTTAGGATAGCATCATACTCTGGGGAGCAAGAGTAGTCGCTTCTGTACCAGGCAAAGAGCTGCTCCTAACTGAATTACACAGCATTCATCCTGGAATCTCTAAAATGAAGATACTTGCCAGCGTAGTAACCTGGTATTGATGCTGGTATTGAAAGGCTAGTCTGTTACAGACCTACTGCAATCTTGTGAATTGCCAGGCCGGCCATGTGTACGAATCCAAATTGATTATTTTGTTCCATTCCTGGGCATAATGTTTTTGCTTGTGATTGATGCACACTCTAAATAATAGATGGACATTTTTTGAGGTAATGTCACCTACATCGCAAGCTACCATTGAAAGATTATGCCAATGCTTTTCAGCTCATGAATTATCTGAGGTCATGGTATCAGATATGGGCGGGGGTGCACTTCTGGCGGGAAAAGTAAATCGCAAAGGCCGGAGATGGTCTTTTCTTTGTCGAGCAATTTTCATGCTACTTATCCAAAAGTTAGGAGTTCAAATCCTACCATGGCAAATTTAATGTTGAATTTAATAAATAAACCCCACTCAACCTAACCTCCATATAACTGCAGTGCTACATTCTGGTGAATGTTAATGAGTTCTGATTGCAGCCAGCACCTTCGCAGGACAAGTAGGGATAAGCAATTAGTCCATAATTACCAGCATCACCAGGACGCTAAGAAGAATTGAACAAATTAGCAACCTTGTGTAACTGCCACTTGATCACAGTAGGTTTAAAAATGAGCAACTAAACTGAGAAAAGACCTGGTTTACTCACTGCTGAAATATTCCCCTTCCACTTCTCAAATTTAAAATTTAGTTTAACATGCAGTTTAAAATTCAGCAAAGACAAACCAAGGGATTGATTAAGAAGAGGAAAATACAATATGAAAGTAAACTAGCAGGGAACATTAAAAACTGGCTGTAAAAGTTTCTATACGTATGTAAAGAGAAAAAGATAAATAAAAACTAATTACAGTCAGAAACGTGGGAATTCATAATAGGGAACACAGAAATGGTGGAGAAACTAAATTCGTACTTTGCTTCAGTCTTCACAAAGAAAAACATGAATAATTTACCGGAAGTTCTGATAAACACAAGTTTTAGTGAGGATCTGAAGGAAATTAATATTAGTAAAGAAATGGTTTTGGTGAAAATAATGTGATTGAAGGCAAATAAATCTCCAGGGCCTGATAATCTTTATCCCAGACTACTTCAGTAAGTGGCCCTAGAAATAGTAAATTCATTGGTGGTAATTTTCCAAAATTCATTTTCAAAATTCCTACAGATTGGAGGGTAGCTAATACAACCCCGCTATTCAAAAAGAAAGATAGAGAGAAAACAGGGAAATACAGACCAGTGAGCCGAATGTCGGTAGTAGGGAAGTTGCCGGAGTCCATTATCAAGGATTTCATAGCACAGCATTTGGAAAGCAGTGGTGTAATCAGACGGGGTCAACATGGATTCATGAAAGGAAAATCATGCTTGACAGCTCTACTAGAATTATCTGAAGATGTAACTCGTAGAGTTGACCAGGGAGAACCAGTGGATGGGTTTATTTAGACTTTCAGAAGGGTTTCGACAAGGTCTCACATTGCAGATCAATATGTAAAGTTAAAGCACATGAAATTACGGGGTGTGTTTTAAGATGGATAGAATGTTAGTTAGCATACAGGGAGCAAAAAGTTGGAACAAATGGCTGTTTTTATGATTGTAGAATCAGGCAGTGACTATATGGGGTACCACAGGAATTTGTGCTAGGACCCCAACTGTTCACATTATATATTAAAGATTTGGGCGAGGGAACTAAATGTATTATCTCCAAACTTGCAAATGATATAAAGTTGGGTGAGCTGTGAGGAGGATGCAGAGATGCTTCAGTGAGATTTGGACAGGCTAAGTGAGTGGGCACATGCATGACAGATACGGTATAAAGTGGATAAATGTGAGGTAATCTGCTTTGGTAGCAAAAATAGGAAGGCAGATTATCATTTGAATTGGTGTAAATTGGTCGAGGTGGATAGTCAGCGAGACCTTGGTGTCCTCGTGCATCAATTGCTGAAAATAAGCAGGCAGTAAAGAAGGCAAATGGTATGTTGGCCTTCATAGCGAGAGGATTTGGGTGTAGGAATAGAGATGTTTTTCTGAAATTGTAAAGGGCATTGGTGAGGCTACACCTGGAGTATTGTGTGCAGTGTTGGTGTCCTTATCTGAAGAAGGATGTTTTTGCTATGGAGGGAGTACAATAAAGGTTTACAAGGCTGATTCTTGGGATGGCGGGTCTATCAGATGAGTGGAGACTAAATCGATCAGGATTATATTCATTGGAGTTTAGAAGAGTCTGAGGGGATCTCATACAAACTTATAAAATTCTGACTGGATTAGACAGGTAGATTCAGAAAGAATGTTCCCGATGGTGGGGGAAGTCCACAACTAGGGGTCATAGTTCAAGGATTAGGGCTTTTCAGGCTGAGGTGAGGAGAACTTTTTTCACCCAGAGAGTGGTGAATCTGTGGAATTCACTACCACAGAAAGTAGTTGAAGCCAAAACATTGTGTAATTTCAAGAAGGAATTAAAAATAGATCTTGGAGCTAAAATGATTAAAGAATATTGGCTCTTGGAAGGGGGATTAGGGCATTGAACTTGATGATCAGCCATGATCATAGTAAATTTCAGAGTAGGCTCGATAGGCCAAATGGCCTACCTCCTGGTTCTATTTTATATGTTTCTATGCTTCCAATCCCCTTCCCTGACAAGCCACAGTAGGATCTATGTGGAGTTTACACATTTTCCCCATGTCTGCCTGGGTTTCCTCTGGGTGTTCCAGTTTCCTCCCACAGTACAAAGATGTGCATGTTCAGTACTTTGGCCATGCTAAATTGCTCCTTAGTGTCTAAATATGTACAAGTTGTGTGGGGTTACAGGGTTGCGGCGATAGGATGTGGGTGTGGGCCGAGCTAGGGTACTCATTTGGAGGGTCGGTGCAGACTCAATGGGCCGAATGTGGAGTTTCAACACTGTAGGGATTCAATGGAATTAAAACATTTATTTATCTGCACTCTGCATCTTCTACTGCCGCCATTTTGATGAAGTGTTTTCATTTTCATGACGGACTTGTCTGACGAACATTTTCAACTTTATCTCTGGTCACCCAGCCACAGGTTTCTCAGCAGCAGGAGGCTGCACGCTGTTTGCTAGAGGTGGAATTCTCTATTCCAGCTGCTGTCAATGGGTTTTCCCATTGAAGACACACCATACCACTGGGAAAGCCGCGGACGGGTTGCAATGGTGGTGGTGACCGGAGAATCCTCCCGCTAGCAAACGGCCAGAAAATTCCGGTCAATATCATACAAATACAATAAAAATGTTTACTCAGTTAAAGCATAAACACAATGGAAGCACGGCGATGACCTTGGCTTCACCCCCGACATCAGGGCAAATACCCGAAAGGGCCAAAACATTGCAGGAGAGAGGGAGAGAGAGTAGGACTTATTTGGATCACCCTTTCCAAGAGCCCAGTACAGGCATGAAGGGCCGAATGTCCTCCTTCTGTGCTGTATGAATCATTTCATAATCTATGAGTCTGCAGATCCAGAATCTCCCACCACAGCTCCACTCTGGGGCAAAGTGTAAGCGCTCAAGGTCTAATAGTCCTGAAGCGAGAGCCGATGTCCATGAGGCGATTTGTTTTGACAGGGTGCATTCTAGGTGATTTAATCCATTCTTGGCTACGCTCTCGCCCTCGCGCGCAGACAGCAGCTCTCTAAAGGACTGCATGACCAAAGCGCACTCTGAAGACAGTAGCCAATGTTGGAGGAAAGATGTAACAGGCAGGTCAACTCATGGGAACGAGGTAATGCCGATTCTTGACAATAATCAAGATTGCAATTACAAGGAATTGGTATAGATAATAATTGTGAGTAAATGTTCAGAGATATAAAGGCATTCTTTTCCAAACCATGTTCAAGGTATCGCTAGTTTTCAGGTTATATTTCCCAGAAGTATTACAATTGTTCAGTTGAATTTCCTTATTGATGTGATTGATTTGAAATGGATGCTTTGATTATATTACCTGTTAGATACTTGACTTATTTTTCTGTTGAACAGTGCTTTGCAAAGATTTAAAATTGCAGTAACCTTGAATTTTTAGTGTGTCGTTCAAAACTCCACAAAAGTGCTTTTTATGCTCCAGAGGTATTTCTGTAGTCAATGTTGTTATTGTGGCGCTACCAATTGCACACAAAGACTCGAATCAGTACAAGAGAGGCTTTATTACAGTGAGATGCTATTCCTTCGGCTGCAGCTGTCGGGAAACTTCTGAATATTTATACTGCTCCCTGTGGGCGGAGCTAGCCGGCAGGGGCTTACCAGAAAACCTGTAATACAGGTACTGTCATACATCCCCTAATGCAAGCACACACATATATACAGTGGTAGATCACCACATTCACCCCCTGTAAAAAATGAGTCAGGCGGGGGTGACGTGAAACTATAATACATAAACGTGATCTATTTACAGAGGGGGGGAAAAAAGAACTAAGTGTCCATCGGGCAACCCGGTGCCCGTCACAGGTTGAGTCGGACCGGCGGTCGGACGTTCCGTTGTCAGCGACGCAGCAGTGGTGGCGACGTCTGCACAGGCGGTGTTGTCATCGACGGCGTAGGTGCTGGCAGTGTTGGTGCTGGCGGTGTTGGTGCTGGCAGTGTTGGTGCTGGTGGTGTTGGTGCTGGCCAATGGCTGGATGACTCCGGGAGCGGGCAGAAATCTTCCATGTCCTCTAGTGTGGGCAGGGGAACAAGGGATGGACCTAGTGGGGCTGAAGTCGGGGGCGCTGGGGAAATGAAGGGTGGCGCGTGGTTAGGGAGGAGTGTGGGCATGGGATCGGCACCCGAGGGAGCCAGATTCCTGAGCGAGACTGTATCCTGGCGGCCGTCGGGGAACTCCACGTAGGCATATTGGGGGTTCGCGTGGAGCAGGCGTACCTTATCCACCAGAGGGTCTGCCTTGTGGAGCCTGACATGCCTACAAAGAAGGACCGGCCCTTGAGCTACGAGCCAAATCGGGAGCGTCACCCCGGATGCAGACTTCCTAGGGAAGGCAAAAACACGTTCATGGGATGTGTTGTTACTTGCGGTGCACAGCAGTGACCGAATGGAATGGAGCGCGTCAGGGAGGACCTGCTGCCAGCGAGCGGCTGGGAGGTTGCTGGACCAGAGGGCCAGCTGGACGGCCCTCCATACCGTCCCATTCTCCCTCTCTACCTGCCCGTTTCCCCGAGGGTTCTAGCTGGTCGTCCTGCTGGAGGCGATACCCCTGCTGAGCAGGAACTGATCTCCTGTCACTGTGGATATAGTCGGGGAAACCGAACAGAGCGAATATGGAATCAAGGGCCTTGATGACGGTGGCAGACGTCATATCCGGGCATGGGATGGCGAAGGGGAACCAAGAGATTTCATCAACCACACTAAGGATGAACATAGAACATAGAATTTACAGTGCAGAAGGAAGCCATTCGGCCCATCGAGCCTGCACCGGCCCATGGAAAGAACACCCCATTTAGGCCCAGAATTCCGCCCCATACCCGTAACCCAGCAACCCTACCCAACCCCTTTGGTCACTAAGGGCAATTTATCATGGCCAATCCACCTAACCTGCATGTTTTTGGACTGTGGGAAGAAACCGGAGCACCCGGAGGAAACCCACGCAGACACGGGAAGAACGTGCAGACTCCGCACAGACAGTGACCCAAGCCGGGAATCAAACCTGGGACCCTGGAGCTGTGAAGCGACAGTGCTAACCACTGTGCTACCAACACCTACCATGTAGGTGTTGCGGTCGGTGGAGGGGAGGGGCTTTTTGACATCCATGCTGAGGCATTCAAAGGGGTGGGACACTTTCACCAGGCGCGTGCGGTCTGGCCGGTAGAAGTGCGGCTTGCAGCACTCAGCACAGACCTGGCAGTCTCTGGTGACTGTCCGTACTTCCTCGACGGAGTAGGGCAGATTGCGGGCTTTGACCAGATGGTACAATCGAGTGACCCCCGGATGGCAAAGGCTCTCGAGCAAGGCACGGTTCACTTGTGCGCTGGCACATGTACCTCGGGAGTGGGCGTCTGGGGACTCATTGAGCTTGCCGGGGCGATACATGATCTCGTAATTATAGGTGGAGAGCTCGATTCTCAACCGCAAGATTTTGTCGTTTTTGATCTTGCCCTGCTGCGTGTTGTTAAACATGAAGGCTACCGACCGTTGGTCAGTGAGGAGAGTGAATCTCCTGCCGGCCAGGTAATGCCTCCAGTGCCGCACCGCTTCAACGATTGCCGGAGGGTGCGGGAAAAGAATGCCACGGGTCTGCCAGCCTGGTTTAGAGTGGCGGCAAGGGCAACATCTGAAGCGTCACTCTCTATTTGGAAGGGCAGTGTCTCATCTACTGCGTGCATCCTGGCCTTGGCTATGTCTGAGCGAATACGAGCAAAGGCCTGTTGTGCCTCGGCCGTGAGGGGAATTGTGTGGACTGGATCAGTGGGCGGGCCTTGTCCGCATATTGTGGGACCCACTGAGCGTAGTAAGAAAAGAACCCCAGGCATCGTTTGAGAGCCTTGGGGCAGTGGGGGAGGGGTAGCTCCATGAGGGGGTGCATGCGGTCGGGATCGGGCCCTAGTAGTCCGTTTTGGACCACGTAGCCGAGGATGCCTAAGCGGTCTGTGCTGAACACACATTTCTCCTTGTTATAAGTGAGGTTGAGGAGAGATGCAGTGTGGAGAAATTTTGCAAGGTTGGCGTCATGGTCCTGCTGGTCGTGGCCGCAGATGGTGACATTGCCTAAGTGCGGAAACGTGGCCCGCAGTCCATACCGGTCAACCATTCGGTCCATTTCTCACTGAAATACCGTTAGTGACGCCGAAGGGAACCCTAAGAAATTGATACAGTCGACCGTCCGCCTCGAAGGCAGTGTAGGGACGGTCCAATTTACGGATGGGGAGCTGGTGGTAGGCGGATTTCAGGTCAATTGTTGAGAAGACCCGGTACTGTGCAATCTGATTGACCATATCAGATATGCGAGGGAGGGGGTACGCGTCGAGCTGTGTGTACCGGTTGATGGTCTGGCTGTAGTCCATGACCATCCTGTGTTTCTCCCCAGTTTTAACCACCACCACTTGGGCTCTCCAGGGATTGTTGCTGGCCTTGATAATACCCTCCAGAAGCAGCCGCTGGACTTCGGACCTGATGAAGGTCTTGTCCTGGGTGCTGTACCATCTGCTCCTGGTGGCGACGGGCTTGCAATCTGCAGTCAGATTGGCAAAGGGGAGGGAGGGTCAACCTTGAGGGTCGTGAGGCCGCAAACGGTGAGGGGAGGTAGGTGTCCACCGAATTTGAGGGTGAGGCTCTGGAGGTTACATTGGAAGTCCAGGCCCAGTAACAGTGTCGCGCAGAGGTTGGGGAGAACGTACAGGCAGAAACGGTTGAATTCAACGCCCTGGACGGTGAGTCTGACCAGATAGAAGGCCCGGATCGGGACAGAGTGGGATCCGGAGGCCATGGAGATCCGCTGGTTGGCGGGATGGACCGCGAGGGAGCAGCGCCTTACCGTGTCTGGATGGATGAAATTGTCCGTGCTCCCGGAGTCGATGAGGCAGGAGGTCGCGTGGCCGTTGACAAGCACTGTCGTAGAAGCGGTGGCCAAGTTGCGAGGATGGGATTGGTCGAGCGTCATGGAGGCGAGTGGCGGGCAATCAACTGAAGAATCCAACGAGTCCGATGAGTAGCGGCAGCGACCCGGGTCCCGTGGTCCAATTGCGAGGGGAGGACAAAATGGCGGCGTCTGGAGTACGGAGTACCTGCGGGGAAGAAGATGGCAGCGCCCATGCAGTGCATGTTGCAGGGGCGGGGCAAGATGGCGGCGACCATGGAGCGCACATTGTGGGGGCGGGGCAAGATGGCGGTGACCATAGAACGCACATGGAGTCGGAGGAGGAAGATGGCGGCGCCCATGGTGGGGGCGGCGAAAGATGGCGGCGCCCACTGATCGCACGTGGAGTTGGGGAAGGAAGATGGCGGCGCCCACTGATCACATGTGGCCCCGGGAGCAGCTGACGGCAGGGCCCATTGCGCGATCAGCTGAGGCGAGGGGGAGATTTCGGGTGCGATAGCGGCAACAGCGCAGGCCTGACACATCGCTGCAATGTGGCCTTTCTTGCCACAGGATTTGCAGGTCGCGGTGCAGGCCGGGCAGCGCTTTCGGGGGTGCTTCTGCTGACCGCAGAAGTCGCAGTGGGGACCCCCAGGGTGCGCGGTGCGGCGAGCAACGCAGGCATACTGCGTGGGAGCGGCCCCAGCAGGGGGAGGGGGTGGTTGCGGGGTCCACGAGGGGTAGTATGGGTGGGCCGCACGGTAGGATGGGTGGGCGGGGTAGGATTGCACATTACGGGAAGCGGCCATCATTGAGAGCGCTAAAGTATTTGTTGCCGCAAGGTCGAGAGCGGCCCCTTCCAGCAGTCGTTGCCGGATGGGGTCCGATGCAATACCCGTCACAAAGGCATCCCGCATGAGTAGATTCAAATGTTCCATGGCCGAGACGGCCTGGCAGTCGCAGTCCCGTACTAGAGGGATAAGGGCCCATCAGAAGTCCTCAATCGACTCACCCAGTTGCTGAACGCGAGGGGCGAGTACATGTCTCGCAAACAGAGTGCATGTCGACTGGGCATAAGTCGCTTTGAGAAGTTCCATGGCCCGGGCGTAGTTAGGCGCGTCCTGAACCAGCGGGAACACGCTGGAGCTCAACCTTGAGTATAGGAGTTGTACCTTCTGAGCCTCCGATGGTGTAGGATCCGCTGAGGTGATGTAGGCCTCGAAAATATCCAGCCAGTGGTTAAAGTCTTTCCTGGAGTGCGGCGACTGCGGATCCAGCTGCAGGCGATCGGTCTTAATTCTGATGTCCATGATGTTGGAAAATCTCACTGTAATAAATTGTGGTGCTAACAATTGCACACAAAGACTCGAATCAGTACAAGAGAGGCTTTATTACAGTGAGATGCTATTTCTTCGGCTGCAGCTGTAGAATGGCATCTCAGGGAAACTTATGAATATTTATACTGCCCCCTGTGGGCAGAGCTAGCCGGCAGGGGCTTACCGGAAAACCTGTAATACAGGTACTGTCGTACATCCCCTAATGCAAGCACACACATATATACAGTGGTAGATCACCACAGTTATCGAGGGAATTCTGACACCCAAATGTCACTCAGCAACATTCAGCAACAGAACGGGCCAGATGCAGGGAGTAAAGTTGGATGTTTCAAAATGGAGTTTGTGGTACATGTGTACACCTCTGATGCAGAGTGTGGCAAATGCCATATTGATGAAGGGGCTAGTGACACACAATGAGGGCAGGATTTTCCAGCTATTTCCAGCGCTGGAATCTTCCATTCCCACTGAAGGCAATGGGTTCCCCGGCGGCGAGTCAGACGAGTCACCCAAAACACCACTGACATCGACGGGACTGAAAGATCCTGAAATGAAAAATGAAATGAAATGAAAATGAAAATCGCTTATTGTCACGAGTAGACTTCAATGAAGTTACTGTGAAAAGCCCCTAGTCGCCACATTCCGGCGCCTGTCCGGGGAGGCTGGTACGGGAATCGAACCGTGCTGCTGACCTGCTTGGTCTGCTTTATAAGACAGCGATTTAGCCTTGTGAGCTAAACCAGCTCCTGATGGCGAGCCTGGAAAACACGCTGCAGGGGTGGGTGGGGGGGAATCCCACCCCTAATGTTTCCCCCCTAATGTTTCCCAGGTATGTGCAGAATAGGCAGACCATGATCCAATGCCAAAAATCTAATTTCAAGTAAAGTGTTCCCAGTTCCAATTTGTCCCTTGATATTCTGTGATTTTTGAGTCCAATTGGTTGCTGAGAGGGGCAGTGGTTAGCACTGCTGCCTCACGGTGCCGGGAACCCGAGTCAAATCCTGGCCCCGAGTCACTGTCCGTGTGGAGTTTGTACATTCTCACTGTGTCTGCATGGTCTAACCCCCACAAACCCAAAGATGTGCAGGGTAGGTGGATTGGCCACGCTAAATTGGAAAAATAAATAGTTGGATACAATTGGTTTCTGAGGTACACTTGTAAAAGAAAGATTCTCACAGCACAGTGACTTTTTGTTGTCAAAGCTGAGGTGCACTAGCATGATATCGGTAATAAGAACATATGAATATAAGAACATAAGAACATAAGAACAAGGAGCAGGAGTAGGCCATCTGGCCCCTCGAGCCTGCTCCACCATTCAATTAGATCATGGCTGATCTTTTGTGGACTCAGCTCCACTTTCCGGCCCGAACACCATAACCCTTAATCCCTTTATTCTTCAAAAAACTATCTATCTTTACCTTAAAAACATTTAATGAAGGAGCCTCAACTGCTTCACTAGGCAAAGAATTCCATAGATTCACAACCCTTTGGGTGAAGAAGTTCCTCCTAAACTCAGTCCTAAATCTACTTCCCCTTATTTTGAGGCTCTGCCCCCTAGTTCTGCTTTCACCCGCCAGTGGAAACAACCTGCTCGCATCTATCCTATCTATTCCCTTCATAATTTTATATGTTTCTATAAGATCCCCCCTCATCCTTCTAAATTCCAACGAGTACAGTCCCAGTCTACTCAACCTCTCCTCATAATCCAACCTCTTCTGCTCTGGGATTAACCTAGTGAATCTCCTCTGCACGCCCTCCAGTGCCAATACATCCTTTCTTAAGTAAGGAGACCAAAACTGAACATAATACTCCAGGTGTGGCCTCACTAACACCTTATACAATTGCAGCATAACCTCCCTAGTCTTAAACTCCATCCCTCTAGCAATGAAGGACAAAATTCCATTTGCCTTCTTAATCACCTGTTGCACCTGTAAACCAACCTTCTGTGACTCATGCACGAGCACACCCAGTTCTCTCTGCACAGCAGCATGTTTTAATATTTTATCGTTTAAATAATAATCCCGTTTGCTGTTATTCCTACCAAAATGGATAACTTCACATTTGTCAACATTGTATTCCATCTGCCAGACCCGAGCCCATTCACTTAACCTATCCAAATCCCTCTGCAGACTTCCAGTATCCTCTGCACTTTTCGCTTCACCACTCATCTTAGTGTCATCTGCAAACTTGGACACATTGCCCTTGGTCCCCAACTCCAAATCATCTGTGTAAATTGTGAACAATTGTGGGCCCAACACGGATCCCTGAGGGACACCACTAGCTACTGATTGCCAACCAGAGAAACACCCATTAATCCCCACTCTTTGCTTTCTATTAATTAACCAATCCTCTATCCATGCTACTACTTTACCCTTAATGCCGTGCATCTTTATCTTATGCAGCAACCTTTTGTGTGGCACCTTGTCAAAGGCTTTCTGAAATCCAGATATACCACATCCATTGGCTCCCCGTTATCTACTGCACTGGCAATGTCCTCAAAAAATTCCACTAAATTAGTTAGGCACGACCTGCCCTTTATGAACCCATGCTGCGTCTGCCCAATGGGACAATTTCTATCCAGATGCCTCACTATTTCTTCCTTGATGATAGATTCCAGCACCTTCCCTACTACCAAAGTTAAGCTCACTGGCCTATAATTACTCGCTCTCTGCCTACCTCCTTTTTTAAACAGTGGTGTCACTTTTGCTAATTTCCAATCCACCGGGACCACCCCAGAGTCTAGTGAATTTTGGTAAATCATGACTAGTGCTTCTGCAATTTCCCTAGCCATCTCTTTTAGCACTCTGGGGTGCATCACATCAGGGCCAGGAGACTTGTCCACCTTTAGCCCCATTAGCTTGCCCATCACTACCTCCTTAGTGATAACAATCCCCTCGAGGCCCATTTCTATCAGTCACTGGCATGTTATTTGTGTCTTCCACTGTGAAGACCGACCTTAAAAACCTGTTCAGTTCCTCAGCCATTCCCTCATCTCCCATTATTAAAACTCCCTTCTCATCCTCTAAAGGACCAATATTTACCTTCGCCACTCTTTTTTGTTTTACATATTTGTAAAAACTTTTACTGTCTGTTTTTATATTCTGAGCAAGTTTACTTTCATACTCTATCTTACTCTTCTTTATAGCTATTTTAGTAGCTTTCTGTTGCCCCCTAAAGATTTCCCAGTCCTCTAGTCTCCCACCAATCTTTGCCACTTTGTATGCTTTTTCCTTCAATTTGATACTCTCCCTTATTTCCTTTTTGTTGGTATAAACCTTTGCTGAGCACTGTGAAAAATCGCTTGGAAGGTTCTCCACTGTTCCTCAACTGTTCCACCATAAAGTCTTTGCTCCAAGTCTACCTTAGCTAGTTCTTCTCTCATCCCATTGTAATCTCCTTTGTTTAAACACAAAACACTAGTATTTGATTTTACCTTCTCACCCTCCATCTGTATTTTAAATTCCACCATATTGTGATCGTTCCTTCCGAGAGGATCCCTAACTATGAGATCATGAATCAATCCTGTCTCATTACACAGGACAAGATCTAGGACCGCTTGTTCCCTCGTAGGTTCCATTACATACTGTTCTAGGAAACTATTGCGGATATATTCTATAATCTCTTCCTCAAGGTTGCCTTGACCGACCTGGTTAAACCAATCGACATGTAGATTAAAATCCCCGATGATAACTGCTGTACCATTTCTACATGCATGAGTTATTTCTATGTTTATTGCCTGCCCCACCATAACGTTACTATTTGGTGGCCGATAGACTACTCCTATCAGTGACTTTTTCGCCTTACTATTCCTGATTTCCACCCAAATGGATTCAACCTTATCCTCCATAGCACCAATGTCATCCCTTACTATTGCCTGGATGTCATCCTTAAATAACAGAGCAACACCACCTCCCTTACCATCCAATCTGTCCTTCCGAATAGTTTGAAACCCTCGGATATTTAACTCCCAGTCATGACCATCCTTTAACCATGTTTCAGTAATGGCCACTAAATCATAGTCATTCACGATGATTTGCGCCATCAGCTCATTTACTTTATTCCGAATACTACGAGCATTCAAGTAATGTACACTTATGTTGGTTTTTTTGCCTCTGTTTTGAATCTTAACATCTCCAGTTTTATTCCTTTTAGTATTACTGGGCCTATTCACTGATCTCCCCTCAGTCACTGTACCTTGTACTGTCGCCCTTTTTGATTTTTGACTATGGCTTCTCTGCTTTACACTTGCCCCCTTACTGCCTTTTGTTTATGTCTTACCTCTGTTTCTGTTTTGCTTCTGTTTTGCTTCTGATTTACTACCTTCCAACTTCCTGCATCGGTTCCCATCCCCCTGCCACATTAGTTTAAATCCTCCCCAACAGCTCTAGCAAATCGGTTCCAGTCCTGCCCAGGTGCAGACCATCCGGTTTGCACTGGTCCCACCTCCCCCAGAACCGGTCCCAATGCCCCAGGAATTTGAATCCCTCCCTCTTGCACCATCTCTCGAGCCACGCATTCATCCTATCTATCCTGACATTCCTACTCTGACTAGCTCGTGGCACTGGTAGAAATCCTGAGATTACTACCTTTGAGGTCCTACTTTTTAGTTTAACTCCTAACTCCCTGAATTCAGCTTGTAGGACCTCATCCCGTTTTTTACCTATATCTTTGGTGCCTATGTGCACCACGACAGCTGGTTGTTCACCCTCCCCCCCGCAGAATGTCCTGCAGCCGCTCCGAGACATCCTTGACTCTTGCACCAGGGAGGCAACATACCATCCTGAAACCACAGAGGCGTCTATAATGGATGAATAAATATTGCGAGCACTGAAATAAATGAAGGCTATGTGTAAGCATGAAGAACATTGATTAGTGAAATATGAAAATGGGAAAAAATAACACGCGGGATTGAGGTGGAGGATAAAGTGGGACGGGACAGTCAGTGGGTAGTTGATAAGGGGTTTGGGACAGGAGAAACAAAAGGGTCCATGATTTCTCTCCCTGGCTCTGCACTTTCCTATTATTCCTCAATTACTCACTTCCTGTATCCCAAAATTTGATTTCCTGCAAGAAATTCATAGAATTCACAATTGAATGAATCAATACTGACTGCTTCCATTGTCTCCTGGGGATACTGTTCCACAAATATTTTCTTGCTTGTGTACAGAATAATAGAATCCCTATCGTGCGGAATAAAACCATTCAGCCCATTGAGTCTGCACTGACCTCTATACCCACGTCCCCACCCTATCCCTCTAACCCGACCTAATCTTCGGACATTCAGGGGAAATTCAGCATGGCCAATCCATCTAACCTGCACATCTTTGGACTGCGGGAGGAAACGGAGCACTCAGTGGAAACCCATGCAAACTCCACAGTCACCCAGAATTGAACCCTGGTCCCTGGAAGGTCAGGCAGCAGTGCTCACCACTATGCAACTGTGCTGCTCCAATATTCCCCCATCCTACCCGACAATTAATATTTAAATCAATCTGCATTATTTAGCCATCTGTGACTCTCTCCCAACCAGCGTTGAGATTCTTCTGAAAACTCTGACCAACCCCCCACTCAGCCCTTCCAATCATCTCCCACAACTCCTCAATCCCTCCTGCCGTCACTAACCTGTAAGGGAACCAGAGGCTGTCTGATCTTCACGTACCGGTCAATATTCTCGGGTTGCCAACTCTGATTGGACAAAACACTGGACAACCTGCCGCCATGGGCAGCCCTCCTACTTAACCAATTAGCCTTTTCTCCCTCATCTCCATTAAAAATGTTCAAAGACAATGAGTAAAGGAACACAACTAATGTTACTGCCCCTCTAATGTTTGTCTCCTGGCGCTTCTCGTAGCTAAGACCAGGAGATCATCTAGGAGAGACCAGGACGGTCCTGGCGGGTATGAATTCACACCCTCCAGTTACACTCAACCTCAGTCTGGTAAGGCAAGCCCACAGTAATTGGAGAAGACCTAGGGTGACTTGATGTGCCTTGGCATGATGTGATCAAGGTACCACCAAATTTTATTTCAAATGCACAGCTGATTTGGTTACTTGAATGGCTCTTTGAGTGGCCAAACACAGTGCTTACTTAAAGCGTCACACAGTTTAGAGGCTGATGGAACCATCAATTCTACGGACATGTGCTTGTAGGATTAGAATAGCGGTTTTAATATACTTACAACAGATCCAGCCTGATAGCCGTTGAACTTTCGATGAACTGGCTGGCTGGCCCTGTGGCACGGATCTTTATACAGCAGCTCCAGGGGGAGGAGTTCTGGGCGGAGCCAAGGGGGAAGCCCAGTACAAACTCTCCAGTACTCCCAGAGCTACTCCCCCTGATGGTCAGGTAGTGCAACTGCACTTACAATATCAGTACATATATATAATGGGAATAGAGTGACATTGGTAACTTATAACACCTTGTGAATCTCATTCACCACATTCACCCCCTGTGAAAAAAATCAAGTCCGGCGGGGGTGGTGGCTCACAGAGTTAGTCTGTCCGGTGGACGAATTGTTCATTGCGATCTGCGGAGCACAGGGGTTGCAGCCTCTTGTGGTGGCTGGGTGGGTGTTGAGAGCTGGGGTACGATGGCAGACCCTGGGGCGGGTCTCGTCTAAACTTCATACACCTCTGGCTCGACCGGCGACTGGGGGCGCTGGGGGCGGGCTGGTGCTGGCGCGTGGAACCGGTGGGGTGAGCTTGCGGGATCGGGGGCGCGAGGGGGCGGCAGCATAGGGAACGGGGTAAGAGGTTCCTCAGTGGGGGTGGGGGGGGCTGGATCCAGCGGGTGCCAGGTCCCGAAGGGATACTGTGTCCTGGCGACCGTCCGGGAACTCCACGAATGCGTACTGGGGGTTGGAATGGTGGAGGTGCACCTTTTCATCAAATTTTGTGCGCCCTGACGTGCTTTCTCAGGAGAACCGGGCCTGGTGACCTCAGCCACGCCGGAAGTGAGACCCCCGTGGTAGTGCCCCTAGAAAAAATGAAGAGCCACTCGTGAGGGGTTTGATTTGTCGCTGTACAGAGGAGGGATCTAATTGCGTGGAGCGCGTCTGGGAGGACTGCTTGCCATTGGGAGACTTGGAGTTTTCTAGACCGGAGGGTCAGTAGGACGGTCTTCCAGACCGTCGCGTTCTCCCTCTCCAACTGCCCGTTCCCCCTGGGGTTGTAGCTGGTAGTCCTGCTCGAGGCGATGCCCTTATCGAGCAGGTACTGACACAGCTCGTCGCTCATAAAGGACGAACCCCGGTCGCTGTGCACGTAGCTGGGGAACCCAAACAGGGTGAAGACACTATGCAGGGCCCTAATGACTGTGTGGGAGGTCATGTCGGGGCACGGAATGGCAAAAGGGAATCAGGAGAACTCGTCTATGATGTTGAGGAAATAAATGTTCTTGTTAGTGGAGGGGAGTGGCCCTTTGAAATTGATCGCAAGGCGTTCAGAGGGCCTAGAAGCCTTGACCAGGTGGGCCCTGTCTGGTCTACAGAAGTACGGTTTGCACTCTGCACAGATCGGGCAGTCCCTGGTGACCGCTTTTACCTCCTCGTTGGAGAAAGGCAGGTTTCGGGCTCTGATGTAGTGGGCGAGCCGGGTGACCCCTGGATGGCAGAGGTCATCGTGGATGGCTTTCAGACGGCTGATCTGCACGCTGGCGCATTTCCCGTGGGATAGGGCATCCGAGGGCTCGTTGAGCTTCCCCGGTCGATATTTAATATCGTAACTATAGGTGGAGAGTTCGATCCTCCACCGAAGGATTTTATCGTTTTTTATTTTGCTCCTTTGCGAGTTGTCAAACATAAAGGCAACCGATCGTTGGTCGGTGATGAGGGTGAACCTCCTACCTGCGAGGTAGTGCCTCCAGTGACAAACAGCCTCCACGATGGCTTGTGCTTCCCTCTCGACTGAGGAGTGTCGGAGTTCTGAAGCGGATAGGGTACGGGAGAAAAATGTAACGGGCCTCCCTGCCTGCCTGATTTAAAGTGGCTGCATCGCTCTCAACCTGAAAGGGAATGGATTCATCCACCGCCCGCATGACCGCTTTGGCGATGTCCTCCTTGATGCAGCTGAAGGCCTGGCGTGCCTCAGCTGACAGGGGAAATCGTGTGGCCTTAAAGAGTGGGCGGGCTTTGTCCGCATATTGAGAGACCCACTGGGCGTAGTATGAAAAGAACCCCAAACACCGTTTGAGGGCCTTGGGGAAATGAGGGAGGGGGAGTTCTAAGAGGGGGCACATACGGTCCGGGTCTGGGCCCAGGACTCCGTTCTCCACGACGTAGCCGAGGATGGCCAGTCTATTTGTGCGGAAAATGCATTTCTCCTTGTTATAAGTGAGGTTTAATTTCTGTGCCGTTTGGAGAAAACGGTGGAGGTTGGCGTCGTGGTCCTGCTGGTCATAGCCGCAGATGGTAACATTGTCCAGATACGGAAACGTGACCCACAGCCCGTACTGGTCTACCATTCGGTCCATTGCTCGTTGGAACACCGAAACCCCGTTAGTGATGCCGAAGGGAACCCGGAGGAAATGGAAGAGGCGGCAATCAGCCTCGAACGCCGTGTAGTGGCGGTCCTCCGAGCGGATTGGGAGCTGGTTGTATGCAGACTTCAGATCCACCGTGGAAAATAGCCGATATTGGGCGATCTGGTTAACCATGTCTGCAATTCTGGGGAGGGGATACGCGTCTAGGAGCGTAAATCTATTTATAGTCTGACTGTAGTCGACCACCATGCACAATTTTTCCCCAGTCTTGATGACCACCATCTGAGCTCTCCAGGGACTATTACTGGCCTCTATGATCCCCTCACTGAGCAGCCGTCGGACATCCGATCAGATAAAGACCCTATCCTGTAGGCTGTATCGCCTGCTGCGAGTAGCTACTAGTTTGCAATCTGGAGTGAGATTGGCAAAGGGAGGAGGGGGGGAGATGCGCAGCGTGGCTAGGCTGCAGATAGTGAGTGGGGACAGGGGCCCGCCGAAGCTGAGGGTGAGGCTCTTGAAGTTGCACTGGAAATCCAGGCCTAATAAGAGTGGCGCGCAGAGGTCAGGCAGGATATAAAGTTTAAATTTTGAATAACTAGCGTCTCGAATTGAGAGCGTAGCGACGGTGCGTCCTTGGATTTGGACTGCGTGGGAGCCCGAAGCGAGGGCGATAGTGTGGCTCACAGGAAAAATAGGAAGCGAACAGCGTCTTACCAGCTCTGGGTGTATGAAGCTCTCGGTGCTCCCGGAGTCAAAGAGGCATGGCGTGCTGTACCCGTTGATCTGGACCTCCGCCATCGAACTTCGTAGGTGCTTGGGGCGGGATTGATCTAGGGTGACCGCGTTGAGTTGTGGGCCGCGTGATGGGTTCCCGGGGAAGTCGTAGTCTTCCGAGTGGGCGTCCGGTCGAGTAGATGCCGGTACGTTCTGGCGAGCTTGATGCAGGATCGCTGCGCTGAGTTGCGGGCCGCGTGAAGAGTCCCCGGGGAAGTCGTAGTCTTCTGATGAGCTATCTGAGCATGGAGATGCAGGTGGGGCCCATGATCACACGTGGTGAGCGGCGAGGAAGATGGCGTCCAAGATGGCGGCCCCATGAGTCGCACGTGGCCGGCCGCATGGTGGGGGTTTGCCAAGATTGCGGCCCCCATGGATCGCACGTGGCGGGAGGGGGCGGAGTCGGGACATAGGCCGCAGCGTTTCTGGCTCCGCGGGCCCGCTGGTGTTGGGAGCGACTTGTTCTCTCTACTGGGGAGGGTTAGAAACTGGGGCCCTTTTCACGAGGCACATTCTGGCATAGTGGCCTTTCTTCCCGCAGCTGCTGCAGGTCGTGGATCGGGCTGGGCAGTGCTGCCGCGGATGCTGGCTTTGGCCACAGAAATGGCAGGCTGGGGCAGCTGAGTAGCTGGCTGGGGCAGCAGAGTAACTGGCTTTGGCAACGCGGTAGCTGGGGGGGTCGTGCGGCACAGGCCTGGGGGGGGTTGTTGGTCGGGGGCCCACGATGAGGTCACGGGGTCCGCGAGAAACAAGGTGAGGCTGCGGAAAGAGACTTCCATAGTGGTAGCAGCCTCCACAGTAGTATCTAAGTCCTGTGCCCCCTTTTCTATCAGTCTTTGGCGCACATAGTTCGATCTAAGGCCCGCTACGAAAACGTCCCGCACAGCAAGCTCCCTATGTTCAGCCACGCTAACGGCTTGATAATTACAGTCAATGGAGAGATTGTTCAGTTCACGTACAAATTCGGCTAGCGTTTCTGTAGGCCGCTGACGGCGAGTCGTAAACACGTGGTGTGCATAAACCTCGTTAATTGGCCTAACGTACATTTTGTCCAATATCGCCAGCGCTGCGGTGTAAGAACCGGCCGGATTTAGCTGTGTGGAGATTCTGTGGCTTACCCTCGCGTGCAGTAGGCTGAGTTTTTGTTCCTCCGTTATTCCAGCGGTGCTGGCTTTTGCCAGGTAGGCCTTAAAACATCTCAGCCAGTGGGAAAAATGTCTTTAGCCTCTGCATCCTGTGGGTCGAGTTCTAGGCGTCCGGTCTTGAGGGCTGCTTCCATGATTTACTTCGACTGTTTCGTAAGTATATTAAATTGATGGAACCATCAATTCTACGGACACATGCTTGTAAGATTAGAATAGCAGTTTTAATATACTCACAACAGAGCCAGCCTGTTAGCCGTTGAACGTTCGATGAACTGGCTGGTTGGCCCTGTGGCACGGATCTTTATACAGCAGCTCCAGGGGGAGGAGTTTTGGGCGGAGCCAAGGGGGAAGCCCAGTGCAAACTCTCCAGTACTCCCAGAGCTACTCCCCCTGGTGGTCAGGTAGTGCAACTGCACTTACAATATCGGTACATATATAATGGGAACAGAGTGACATTGGTAACTTATAACACCTTGTGAATCTCATTCACCACATTCACCCCCTGTGAAAAAAATCAAGTCCGGCGGGGGTGGTGGCTCACAGAGTTAGTCTGTCTGGTGGACGAATTGTTCGTTTCGATCTGCGGAGCATCGGGGTTGCAGCCTCTTGTGGTGGCTGGGTGGGTGTTGAGAGCTGGGGTACGATGACAGACTCCGGGGCGGGTCTCGTCTAAACTTCATACACCTCTGGCTCGACCGGCGACTGGGGGCGCTGGGGGCGGGCTGGTGCTGGCGCATGGAACAGGTGGGGCGAGCTTGCGGGATCGGGGGCGCGAGGGGGCGGCAGTATAGGGAACGGGGTAAGGGGTTCCTCAGTGGGGGTAGGGGGGGCTGGATCCAGCGGGTGCCAGGTCCCGAAGGGATACTGTGTCCTGGCGACTGTCCGGGAACTCCACAAATGCGTACTGTGGGTTGGAATGGAGGAGGCGCACCTTTTCAACAAGGGGGTCGGTTTTGTGCGCCCTGACGTGCTTTCTCAGGAGAACCGGGCCTGGTGTCCTCAGCCACGCCGGAAGTGAGACCCCCGTGGTAGTGCCCCTAGAAAAAATGAAGAGCCGCTCGTGAGGGGTTTGATTTGTCGCTGTACAGAGGAGGGATCTAATTGCGTGGAGCGCGTCTGGGATGACTGCTTGCCATTGGGAGACTTGGAGTTTTCTAGACCGGAGGGTCAGTAGGACGGTCTTCCAGACCGTCGCGTTCTCCCTCTCCACTTGCCCGTTCCCCCTGGGGTTGTAGCTGGTAGTCCTGCTCGAGGTGATGCCCTTGTCGAGCAGGTACTGACACAGCTCGTCGCTCATAAAGGACGAACCCCGGTCGCTGTGCACGTAGCTGGGGAACCCAAACAGGGTGAAGACACTATGCACGGCCCTAATGACTGTGTGGGAGGTCATGTCGGGGCACGGAATGGCAAAAGGGAATCAGGAGAATTCGTCTATGATGTTGAGGAAATAAATGTTCTTGTTGGTGGAAGGGAGTGGCCCTTTGAAATCGATCGCAAGGCGTTCAAAGGGCCTAGAAGCCTTGACCAGGTGGGCCCTGTCTGGTCTATAGAAGTGCGGTTTGCAATCTGCACAGATCGGGCAGTCCCTGGTGACCGCTTTTACCTCCTTGTTGGAGAAAGGCAGGTTTCGGGCTCTGATGTAGTGGGCGAGTCGGGTGACCCCTGGATGGCAGAGGTCATCGTGAATGGCGTTCAGACGGCTGATCTGCACACTGGCGCATGTCCCGTGGGATAGGGCATCCGAGGCTTCGTTGAGCTTCCCCGGTCGATATTTAATATCGTAACTATAGGTGGAGAGTTCGATCCTCCACCGAAGGATTTTATCGTTTTTTATTTTGCCCCTTTGCGAGTTGTCAAACATAAAGGCAACCGATCGTTGGTCGGTGATGAGGGTGAACCTCCAACCTGCGAGGTAGTGCCTCCAGTGACAAACAGCCTCCACGATGGCTTGTGCTTCTTTCTCGACTGAGGAGTGTCGGAGTTCTGAAGCGGATAGGGTACGGGAGAAAAATGCAACGGGCCTCCCTGCCTGCCTCATTTAAAGTGGCTGTATCGCTCTCAGCCTGAAAGGGAGTGGATTCATCCACCGCCCGCATGACCGCTTTGGCGATGTCCTCCTTGATGCAGCTGAAGGCCTGGTGCGCCTCAGCTGACAGGGGAAATCGTGTGGTCCTAAAGAGTGGGCGGGCTTTGTCCGCATATTGAGAGACCCACTGGGCGTAGTAGGAGAAGAACCCCAAACACCGTTTGAGGGCCTTGGGGCAATGAGGGAGGGGGCGTTCTAAGAGGGGGCGCATACGGTCCGGGTCTGGGCCCAGGACTCCGTTCTCCACGACGTAGCAGAGGATGGCCAGTCTGTTTGTGCGGAAAATGCATTTCTCCTTGTTATAAGTGAGGTTTAATTTCTGTGCGTTTGGAGAAAACGGTGGAGGTTGGCGTCGTGGTCCTGCTGGTCATAGCCGCAGATGGTAACATTGTCCAGATACGGAAACGTGGCCCACAGCCCGTACTGGTCTACCATTCGGTCCATTGCTCGTTGGAACACCGAAACCCCGTTAGTGACGCCGAAGGGAACCCGGAGGAAATGGAAGAGGCGGCAATCAGCCTCGAACGCCGTGTAGTGGCGGTCCTCCGGGCGGATTGGGAGCTGGTTGTATGCAGACTTCAGATCCACCGTGGAAAATAGCCGATATTGGGCGATCTGGTTAACCATGTCTGCAATTCTGGGGAGGGGATACGCGTCTAGGAGAGTAAAGCGATTTATGGTCTGACTATAGTCGACGACAATGCAAAATTTTACCCCGGTCTTGACGACCACCGCCTGAGCTCTCCAGGGACTATTACTGGCCTCTATAATCCCCTCACTGAGCAGCCGTCGGACCTCCGATCGGATGAAGACCCTATCCTGTAGGCTGTATCGCCTGCTGCGAGTAGCTACTAGTTTGCAATCTGGATTGAGAGCGGCGAAGAGCGGAGAGGGGGAGATGCGCAGCGTGGCTAGGCTACAGATAGTGAGTGGGGACAGGGGCCCGCCGAAGCTGAGGGTGAGGCTCTTGAGGTTGCACTGGAAATCCAGGCCTAATAAGAGTGGCGCGCAGAGGTCGGGCAGGACATAAAGTTTAAATTTTGAATAACTAGCGCCTTGAATTGTGAGCGTAGCGACGGTGCGTCCTTGGATTTGGACTGCATGGGAGCCCGAAGCGAAGGCGATAGTGTGGCTCACAGGAAATATAGGAAGCGAACAGCGTCTTACCAGCTCTGGGTGTATGAAGCTCTCAGTGCTCCCAGAGTCAAAGAGGCATGGCGTGCTGTACCCGTTGATCTGGACCTCCTCCATCGAACTTCGTAGGTGCTTGGGGCGGGATTGATCTAGGGGGACCGCGTTGAGTTGCGGGCCATGTGATGGGTGCCCGGTGAAGTCGTAGTCTTCCGAGTGGGCGTCCGGTCGAGTAGATGCCGGTACGTTCTGGCGGGCTTGATGCAGGAAAGCTGCGCTGAGTTGCAGGCCGCGTGAAGAGTCCCCGGGGAAGTCGTAGTCTTCTGATGAGCTATCTGAGCATGGAGATGCAGATGGGGCCCATGGGTCGCATGTGGTGAGCGGTGAGGAAGATGGCGTCCAAGATGGCGGCCCCCCATGAGTCGCACTTGGCCGGCCGTCTGGCGGGAGTTTGCCAAGATTGCGGCCCCCATGGATCGCACGTGGCGGGAGGGGGCGGAGTCGGGGCATAGGCAGCAGCGTTTCTGGCTCCGCGGGCCCGCTGGTGTTGGGAGCGATTTGTTCTCTCTACTGGGGAGGGTTAGAAACTGGGGCCCTTTTCTCGAGGCACATTCTGGCATAGTGGCCTTTCTTCCCGCAGCTGCTGCAGGTCGTGGATCGGGCTGGGCAGTGCTGCCACGGGTGCTGGCTTTGGCCACAGGAATGGCAGGCTGGGGCAGCTGAGTAGCTGGCTGGGGCAGCTGAGTAGCTGGCTGGAGCAGCTGAGTAGCTGGCTGGGGCAGCAGAGTAACTGACTTTGGCAGCGCGGTAGCTGGGGGGTCGTGCGGCACAGGCCTGGGGGAGTTGTTGGTCGGGGGCCCACGATGTGGTCACGGGGTCTGCGGGAAATGAGGTGAGGCTGCAGAAAGAGACTTCCATAGTGGAAGCAGCCTCCACAGTAGTATCTAAGTCCTGCCCCCCCTTTTCTAGCAGTCTTTGGTGCACATAGTTCGATCTAAGGCCCGCTACGAAAACGTCCCGCACAACAAGCTCCCTATGTTCAGCCGCGGTAATGGCTTGATGATTACAGTCATTAGAGAGATTGTTCAGTTCACGTACAAATTCGGCTAGCGTTTCTGTAGGCCGCTGACGGCGAGTCGTAAACACGTGGTGTGCATAAACCTCGTTAATGGGCCTAACGTACATTTTGTCCAATATCGTCAGCGCTGCGGTGTAAGAACCGGCCGGATTTAGCTGTGTGGAGATTCTATGGCTTACCCTCGCGTGCAGTAGGCTGAGTTTTTGTTCCTCCGTTGTTCCAGCGGTGCTGGCTTCTGCCAGGTAGGCCTTAAAACATCTCAGCCAGTGGGAAAAATGTCTTTAGCCTCTGCATCCTGCGGGTCGAGTTCTAGGCGTCCGGGCTTGAGGGCTGCTTCCATGATTTACTTTGACTGTTTCGTAAGTATATTAAATTGATGGAACCATCAATTCTACGGACACATCCTTGTAGGATTAGAATAGCAGTTTTAATATACTTACAACAGAGCCAGCCTGTTAGCCGTTGAACGTTCGATGAACTGGCTGGCTGGCCCTGTGGCACGGATCTTTATACAGCAGCTCCAGGGGGAGGAGTTCTGGGCGGAGCCAAGGGGGAAGCCCAGTACAAACTCGCGAGTACTCCCAGAGCTACTCCCCCTGGTGGTCAGGTAGTGCAACTGCACTTACAATATCGGTACATATATATAATGGGAACAGAGTGACATTGGTAACTTATAACACCGTGTGAATCTCATTCACCACAGAGGCAACACTGGGTCAGGCTGGGCCTGGCTGCATCAGACAACTAGGGTCATAGAGCTAGGGCCAGGCATGCAATATTTCTCACGATACCGGAATCTGAAACAAAAACAGAAAATACTGGACAATCTGGACAATGGTGAGAGAAGGGAGCTAACGTTTCGAGTCGGGATGACTGGATTGACAAAGAGCCACCCAGACTCGAAACGTTAGCTCCCTTTTCTCTCCACAGATGGCGTCAGACATGCTGAGATTGTTCAGTATTTTCTGTTTTTGCTTATGATATAATTATTAATTCAACATCACACTATGCTTAAATAAGCTTACATTTAATTCCCCATGTATCTGTATAACGAATATTACTGAATGTATTTATCTATTCGATGCAGCATGTTTTAATCTGTTTAAATGTTTGCCATCTTTTCATTCTTTATTTCCAGTCTGTTTACTATATGGATCTGCTGAAATGTCAATAGATATGCCCGTACCTTACTTGGAGCAAAAGTATTCTTTTATCAAAATGAATTTAAAAATGCCAAAAGGATTTCCAAGGTAATGCAAGAACTGAGAAATCACAATGGTCAGGAAGAATGCAACAAAGTAAGATTCTTTTCCAGAAAAAAGGGAAGGCTGAAGTGGTAAACTGTCTGGGGTCTTAAACATTATGAAAAGGTTTGCCAGTGTGAGAATACATTTTCACTAATGAGGGAGACTGAAACTAGAGAATCAATTTAAAACCATTCGCGAGGGGAGAAGGTGACATATTAGTATTATCACTGGACTAGTAATCCAGAAGTCCAGGGTAATCCTCTGGGGACCTGGGTTCGAATCCCACCCTGGCAGGTATTAGAATTTGTTCTCAATAAAAACCTGAAATTAAAAGTCTAATGATGACCATTTAACCATTGTCGATTGTCAGAAAAACCCTATCTGGTTCACTAAGGAAGGAAATCTGCTATCCTTACCTACATGTGACTCCAGACCGACAGCAATGTGGTTGATATGACATGGCCGAAAAAGCCACTCAGTACAAAGGCAATTAGTGATGGCCAATAAATACTGGGCCAGCCAGCGACACCCACATCTCATGGACAGAATTCAGGAGAAACCTCTTTAGAATATGGAACTCATTACTACAGTTAACAAGAGTGTTTAAAGGGAAATCAATTGAATATGAGGGAAAAAAGAATAGTTGGATTTAATGAGGTGTTAAGGTGGGATGAGGCTCATTAATGCATTAGCTCCGGCATTTATGCTCTGTTTCTTTGCTGTATATCTTATCTAATTCATATCTAACAATTAAGATTTTTAAAAAACATTCAGTGATGGCAAGTCCAAATGCACTCCTAACAAGGCTGGACACAGCTTTGATTTGGCAATCACTAGGGACACAAACTTGCAATTCCTGCTGTGTGGTACTGTTACTTGCAGTATATCAGGCCATCAAATATGCATTATGACCAAGCATTAATATAGCGAGCTTCTCAAGATGGACACTCTAACTAGACAGGTTGAATGTTATGAATAGAATTATTGTACCAAAGTCATAACCAACATTACTACCAAAACCAAAACTACTATTACTACCATTACTATTAATACCACAACAACTATTGTTACCATTAGAATAGTTATTTCAACTGTTACTGTATTATATAACACGGTAGCACAAGTGGCTAGCACTGTGGCTTCACAGCACCAAGGTCCCAGGTTCGATTCCCCCCTGGGTCACCGTCTGTGAGGATTCTGCACGTTCTCCCCGTGTCTGCATGGGTTTCCTCCGGGTACTCCGGTTTCCTCCCACAGTCCAAAGACGTGCAGGTTGGGTGGATTGGCCATGATAAATTGCCCTTCAATTCAATCTGAACATTGTTGAAAAAATAGAGCTTTGCCGAAGCTTTTCATATTGCGCTTATCAGGACAGATACAAGAATACCACATTTCAAGGAAAGCAATAATTGATATTGCATGAGAAAAGTGTACTGATTGGTTCGTGAATCAGTGCCTGGCCCAATTGTGACAATTATTTTGGCTGAAAGTCATAGGATCGAAAAATGCATGAATACCGCTTTCGAGGGGTTGACATGCATGCTTGAAATGCCTTTGAGGCACCCTCTAACCAATATTGTCCACAAGAGCCCAGTATAATGTACCATTGTGAAAATAATGAGATTCTGGACACAGATTATGTGCAACTTGGAATGGGATTGCACTGAGAACCTCATTCTGTCAAAGGAAGCTGCTGCCTAATGAGACTGTCAATATGGGCATGGCAGAACTTAGAAACCAACCTTACATACACATTTGTAAATTTTTAGGTGGTATAAAGAACAATAAAATCCAGGCCAAGGCTTTGCGCAAGAGCAATAAGCTAACATGGAAGGACTCCCATAATGAGTAGACAGCCATGGAAATGACAGAAAGAGATTGTTACAGATTGTGGGCGGGATTCTCCGCAGACCGTCGTAACGCCGATTTCCGGCGAGAAAAATCGGTGTACATGACTCCGGCGTCGGGGCCTTCTTTAGGCCGCTATTCTCCGTTCCCGGAGGGGCCAGCAGCTGACTGACGCGATACGCGTCAGTTTCACCAGCTGCTGAAGTGGTGAGACCCGGCGTTTTTTGGAGGAGGAGGAGGAGAGAGACAGACCCGGCATTTTGGGTGGGGGTGGGGGGTTCCGGCATTTGGGGTGGGGGGGGGGGTTCCGGCATTTGGGGGGGGGGGGGGGTTGCGGCATCTGGGGGGGGGTTGCGGCATCGGGGTGGGGGTTGCGGCATCGGGGGGGGGGGTTGCGGCATCGGGGGGGGTTGCGGCATCGGGGGGGGGTTCTGGCATTTGGGGGGGGGGGGGTTCCGGCATTTGGGGTGTGGGGGGGGTTCCGACATTTGGGGTGTGGGGGGGGGGTTCCGGCATTTGGGGGGGGGGGGTTGCGGCATCGGGGGGGGGTTGCGGCATCGGGGGGGGGTTGCGGCATGGGGGGGGGGGTTGCGGCATCGGGGGGGGGTGGCGGCATGGGGGGGGGTTGCGGCATGGGGGTGGGTTGCGGCATCGGGGGGGGTTTGGGGGCAGCGGCGTGCAGAGGGGGGGCGACAGATGGCCGGGGCCAACGCACCGTCGCCCCCCCCTCTGAACGCCGCTGCCCCCTACCCCAACCACCCCCCCTCACCACCCCTACCTCCCTCCCCACCACCCCTACCTCCCTCCCCACCACCCCTACCTCCCTCCCCACCACCCCTACCTCCCTCCCCACCACCCCACCTCCCTCCCCACCACCCCTACCCCCCTCCCCACCACCCCTACCCCCCTCCAACGCCGCCCCCCATCTCTCGCAACGCCGCAACCCCCCCCCTCAACGCCGCAACCCCCCACCCTCAACGCCGCAACCCCCCCTCATCGCCGCAACCCCCCCTCTCAACGCCGGGTCCCCCCCCCTCAACGCCGGTACCCACACCCCGTCCCCCTCCCTCTGAAGGCCGGTACCCACACACACCCCCCTCTCTCCTCCTCCCCCCTTCCTTCCTCCTCCCCCCTCCTTCCTCCTCCCCCCTCCTTCCTCCTCCCCCCCTCCTTCCTCCTCCCCCCCTTCCTTCCTCCGTCCCCCCCTCCTTCCTCCTCCCCCCCCTCCTTCCTCCTCCCCCCCTCCTTCCTCCTCCCCCCCCTCCTTCCTCCTCCCCCCCTTCCTTCCTCCGTTAGTGGGGGGGGGTGCGGCGTTAGTGGGGGGTGGGGGGGTGCGGCGTTGGAGTGGGGTAGGGGTGGTGAGGGGAGGGGGTTGGGGTAGGGGCAGCGGCGTGCAGAGGGGGGGCGACGGTGCGTTGGCCCCGGGCATCCGTCGCCCCCCTCTGCACGCCGCTGCCCCTACCCCAACCCCCCCTCACCACCCCTACCCCCTTCACCACCCCAACCCCCCTCCAACGCCGCACCCCCCCACCCCCCACTAACGCCGCACCCCCCCCCCCACTAACGGAGGAAGGAAGGGGGGGAGGAAGGAAGGGGGGGACGGAGGAAGGAAGGGGGGGAGGAGGAAGGAAGGGGGGAGGAGGAAGGAAGGGGGGATGGAGGAAGGAAGGGGGGGAGGAGGAAGGAAGGGGGGAGGAGGAAGGAAGGGGGGGATGGAGGAAGGAAGGGGGGGAGGAGGAAGGAAGGGGGGAGGAGGAAGGAGGGGGGGAGGAGGAAGGAAGGGGGGAGGAGGAAGGAAGGGGGGAGGAGGAAGGAGGGGGGGAGGAGGAAGGAGGGGGGAGGAGGAAGGAAGGGGGGAGGAGGAGAGAGAGGTTGTGTGGGTACCGGCCTTCAGAGGGAGGGGGACGGGGTGTGGGTACCGGCGTTGAGGGGGGGGGGACCCGGCGTTGAGGGGGGGGACCCGGCGTTAAGGGGGGGGGGGTTGCGGCGTTGCGAGAGATGGGGGGCGGCGTTGGAGGGGGGTAGGGGTGGTGGGGAGGGGGGTAGGGGTGGTGGGGAGGGGGGTAGGGGTGTTGGAGGGAGGTAGGGGTGGTGAGGGGGGGTGGTTGGGGTAGGGGGCAGCGGCGTACAGAGGGGGGGGCGACGGTGCGTTGGCCCAGGGCATCCGTAGCCCCCCCTCTCTGCACGCCGCTGCCCCCAAACCCCCCCCGATGCCGCAACTCCCCCCCCCAGATGCCCCCCCCCCCCCGATGCCGCAACCCCCCCCGATGCCGCAACCCACCCTCCGATGCCGCAACCCCCCGGATGCCGCAACCCACCCCCCCGATGCCGCAACCCACCCCCCCGATGCCGCAACCCACCCCCCCGATGCCGCAACCCACCCCCCGATGCCGCAACCCACCCCCCCGATGCCGCAACCCACCCCCCCCGACACTGAACGGCGTCAACCATCATCAATGGTTGACGCCGTTTTAAAGCAACTGTGATTTTCGCCGACGTGACCCGTGGCCACGTCGGCGGGACTTCGGCCCATCCGGGCCGGAGATTTGTGGAATCTAAAAATATAATGAGATCCCGCCGGCGCCAGCTATTTTCAGAGGCTGCCGGCGGGATTTGCACAGCGCCGGTTTTTGGCCTGTCAGAGATTTAAAAACCCTGCGGGAGAGGGAATAACGCCGCTGCCGGCCGATTCTCCGACCCTGCGTGGGGTCGGAGAATCCCGCCCTGCAAGTGAGTTATTTTCCTGAACCGACAGAGAAATCTAATAGATTTCACTGGGATACAGGTCTTGGGATTCATGTTCACAGTCATAGGCTTGGCCTTTTGGCAGAGTTGTAACAGTTCTGGACCCATTTGAGAAAGGCAGACGGATTCAATTCCAGGATTTGCAGAATAACTCCAGTGGTTAGCACTACTGCCTCACGGCGCTGAGGACCTGGGTTCGATCCAGACCCAGGGTCACTGCCCGTGTGGAGTTTGCACATATTCCCCATGTCGCGTGGATCTCACCCCCATAATCTAAAGAAGTGCAGTGTAAGTGGATTGGCCATGCTAAATTCCCATTTAATTGAAAAAAAAATTAATTAGGTACTTTAAATTTATTCTAAAAATGAAAGAGGAAATCTGACAACGGGCGATCCTGATAAACCTCATATCGTCCAAATTCTTCCTATGGCCCAAAATGAAAGTGAGAAAGTGAAAGTTTGCTTGTTTCACAGAATTCACAATAGAGCAATGTGAGCTAGAGTCTTTGATTAAGACAAACCAGTCAATGTCACAGTCCCAGCCATTAAGTGGAGTTGATAATCAATGTCAAAGTTTAAATTTGATACTGTCAGAGACGTTGATAGGGCACAGTCAATTTCATGAAAATGGAAGGAGATAGCCAAACACTATCAAAATCATAGAGTTTACAGTTCAGAAGAAGGCCATTCGGCCCATCGAGTCTACACCAGCCCCTGAAACAACACCCTACCCAAGCCCACATCTCCACCCCATCCCAGTAACCCAGCAATCCCACCTAACCTTTGGACTACGGGGCATTTTAGCGTGAGCACTCCACCTAACCCGCACATATTTGGACTGTGGGAGGAAACCGGAGCACCCGGAAACCCACACAGACACGGGGAGAACATGCAGATTCCGCACAAACAGTGTCATAAGCCGGGAATCGAACCTGGGTCCATGGCGCTATGAAGCAACAGTGCTAACCATTGTGCTATTGTGCTGCCCCAGAGAAAGAAGCCAGGTAGATTAAATGGAACAATTAAATGGCAGCAAGAAGAAATCAAGGTGTTCTTTTCATTATTTCTTGACAAATTATTATGTTTTGTTAAATATATACTGGTGTTATGGAAAAATGCTTTTATAAACATGTACATTATCAAGTGTTAGGATTCTACTGCTATTACCTCTCTGGCAAAGTAATTTATTCAGCCAAATTTATTGTCAATCTCAATCCTCAATTAGAAAAGATGTTAAATAACTAGCTAATTGCCTTAAGATAAAAATGTCCTCCCTCCCAGGAGTATTTAGACTAAACAAAGATATCTCTCAATAAAATATACAAGGTATATTACAGCACAAATAATCCCTGATGAGTTAACCTGTTTCAGAGCATAACATTCACAATTGATGAACTCGAGAGAAATTGAGGTCTGAGATAGATTAAGTGAGTTTGCAACTTTCTATAATGGTTACTTAACAACAATTTATCACAAATCTTGGATTAAAGAAGTGTAAATGCAAGGTAAACTTATCCTCTAAAATATAAATATAAAGTACAACCAGAAGTAAGTGAAAGATTCAAAACCACCTAAAATAGAGGTAGGATAGTCAAACAAATAACAACATAATTTATAGTCAAAATCAAAAGTATAAGGCATAGATTCCACTGTGTCTCAGCTACAGAGAGATCTAATACAGTAAACACCTCGATCCTTCTTCAGCTTTGCAAATTTGAATCCCTTATTAATCTAACAGTTTAATTTAGAGGAAAAAAATCTGTTGTTTTTAGAATAAAATAACGATTTTCCTGTCATGTTTGGAGGGGTTGTTTTGTTTGAGAAAATTCTCCTAGTGTGAAAACATGTTTTTGTGAAAAGCAGGGGCAGCGTTTTGATTGGAAACAGCTTTAAGACCCTGTCTCCCTGTCTGATAAAAGCCTGGGAAAGCCATATCAGAGTCTTTGTATTCTGTGCACATTTGTTTGTGTCTCTCTCTACGCTCTTGGCAAAGGTTTCTCAGCTGAGTTAAATTTTTAAACCATTCGTTAGCTGAGTTAGGGACTGGACTTCATTAAATTCTTTCGCACTAGTATCTGTCATATTAAATATGTTTTGTTTGTGATTGCTGTAAAAACAAATAAGCAACCCAACTTGTTAAATTTTCATGTATTGCTATTGTTGGTTCAGTCATCTTGTGTTCTGGGAACTTGTGGACTTGTTACATGTTAAAGCATATATTGTTTTTCTTTTCAGTGGGGAGGGAATTGAGTGTATTGCATTATCTGAGCATTTGTTTATGCTGATCCTTCTGTTGGGGAGACAAACATGTAGTTAGTTCAATTATGGATGGTGGCAACTAAATATGTGTTTGTTTTAGTGAAATGTACAACAATCGGGAGATGTCATGGTCAGAAGCAGAGCAGGGGACATATCATTGGCAGGTATGTGGTCATTCTAATGTCCTAATTGATGTGCAACCATTCCTGGTCCCCATTCCCTCAAAAGTTGTCCTCAGTACCAAACTCTCCTGTTATCATCTTGCGCACACACCTGTCTTTACAGGTCCAGATGGTGCGATTGGAGAGGTCCATCATCTGGACCTGTAAAGACTTAATTACCTGCAAAGACTCGCATTCAAAGTATCATCTTGCCACATTGATTTTGCCTATATGCGGTGTTTGTGAAACCCACCCCTTCACTCACCTGATGAAGGAGCTATGCTCCAAAAGCTAGTGATTCCAAATAAACCTGTTGGACTTTAACCTGGTGTTGTAAGACTTCTTTCTGAGATCCCCTCTAGCCACAGCTCATATTACTTCTTCAAAAAACTCCAATAATTTAGTTAAATATGATTTCCTTTTCACAGAACCATGTTGACAATATCTGTGTTGATCTGGAATATAGAACAAAGAACAAAGAAAAGTACAGTACAGTACAGGAACAGGCCCTTCGGCCCTCCAAGCCGACCATGCTGCCCATCTAAACAAAAATCATCTACACTTCCTGGATCCGTATCCCTCTATTCCCATCCAATCCATGTATTTGTCAAGATGCCCCTTAAACGTCACTATCGTCCCTGCTTCCACCACCTCCTCCGGCAGTGAGTTCTAGGCACACACTACCCTTTGTGTAAAAAACGTGCCTCATACATCTTCTCTAAACCTTGCCTTCGCACCTTAAACCTATGCCCCCCATTAATTGACCTCTCTACCCTGGGAAAAAGTCTCTGACTATCCACTCTGTCTCTGCCCCTCATAATTATGTTGACCTCTATCAGGTCGCCCCTCAACCACCGTCATTCCAGTGAGAACAAACCAAGTTTATTCAACCTCTCAATATGCCATCCTGGTCACTGCTGTTTATAGGTAAACAAGACTGAATTCAAGAAGACAACATAAGCAAGGTAACAAGATGACAGAAGGTCATCATCTGGGACCATATTGTTGTTGTGCTCTCACTTCTTTGCTGCACAACAAATTATTGTCTGTACTCTTGGAATGTGATATTGAAAGGTAAAAATGGTTGACAAATGTGAGTGATTCACTGTGTGGTGGCATTCATTGAGGAATCTTGAATAGGATGTCTCAGCAAAGACCCGACCCTGCACCATTGCAACATTAATTAATTTTTGTTTGAAGTAATGAGACAAAGCCAAGTGAGAAAACAATCCAACAGTAAGAAGTGAAATCAGACAGTGCAGGAGCAGATACAGAGCAGCTGTGTGTATCAATAGAGCCAGGAAATCCTCCACTGATCCACCAGGGTACGGAACAGCCAAGCATGATGAACTGTCCTACATGGAATTCACCCCAAACAGTCCAATCACTATTTCAACTCTGATAAATTAAACGGTCTGATTCAGATCGCAATTAATCGCCTCCCAGTTCGCATTTGCAGCGCTGTGAAATGTTACAGGGTTAACGATCCTCGGGTAGTTGATTGAGGTTTTCCTGTGTAAACTCTTTTTGGATTAATAACTATGGATGCAGAATGAAATGTAAAATTAGGCAGTCATTATTCTCGTTGTGAGATCTGGTCGGACTGATATTGGTGCCAGTCACCTTGTCAATGCTCCTTTATTATCCTCCACTTATCACAATTGTAACTGACCCAGGCTCACTGAAACACCATCACTTATATAACAGATCAATGATTAGCTACTGTAAACAGTCTCAAATGACAACCATATTGTAACGTAACTTACTGCACCATTCCATAACAGCATGTGAACCACCCATTAGTGTGGGATAAGGGAACATTTAAATTTGTTATGCTGCCTAATTTCTAAACAGTGAGGTAGATTTCTTACCACATAACCCACCCTTGTACTAAACTGCATTGTGCCTGTTTTTAATAAGGTGCTGGTCCATTTAAGCTTAATGTTACAAACACAGAGTGATTTGAGAGTAAAATTGGCACAGCTCCTCCTCTGACAGGGAGAGTTGATTTCACCTGAGGATCGCCACACCTCAGGCAAGAGACAAGGTTGAGAAGACGGCACCTTCATGAATAACCTCAACAGTAGGGGAATTGAACCTACGCCCTTGGCCTTACTCTGTATCACAGACTAGCTGACTAACCAACTGAGCTAAATCGGCCCAGGTCCTCTGAGTGATTCAATATAACTGTGTTAAGTAGACAGGAAGCAATGTGCTCTGTATTTACTCCTGATCTGTACATGGCTCATTAACACATTTCATTAATATCTCATGTGATTAAGAATACCCCTTACAGTACTTACAGGAGTTCATTTTTTCTCATTGTTCTCGGATGTGGGTGTCACGCCCTTGACCAACATTTGTAACCCATCCCTCCATAATAGAAAGTCACCTTCTTGAACTGCTGCAGTCCCTGTGATGTCGGTACACCAATAGTACTGTTAGGGAGGGAGCTCCATAATTTTGACCCAGTGACAGTGAAGGAACAGCGATATAGTTTCAAGTCAGGATGGTGAGTGACTTGGAGGGGAACTTGCAAGCGGTGGTGTTCCCATGTATCTGCTGCCCTTGCCCTTCTCAATGGTAGATGTTGTGGGTCTGGAAGGAGCCTAGGTGAGTTGTTGTAATGAATCTTGTAGATGGTACACACGTATATCATTGTGTGCTGATAGCTGAGAGTGTCAATCTTTGAAGCAAGCAGCTTTGTCCGAGATGGTGTTGAGCTTTGAGAATGTTGCTGGAGCTGCATTCAATGAAGAGTATTCCATCACATTCCTGACTTGTGCCTTGTAGATGGTGGACAATCTTTGAGGAGTCAGGAGGTGAATTATTCAGCACAGGATTCCCAGCCTCTGACCAGCTCTTGTAACCGCAGTACTTATATGGCTGGGCCCAGGTCAGTTTCTGATCAGCGGTTACCCCCAGGATGTTGATGGTGGGGCATTCCGAAATCGTGATGCAATTAACTATCAAAGGGAGATAATTTGATTGTCTCTTGTTGAAGACTGTCATTGCCTGCCACTTATGTGGTGCAAATATTACTCACCACTTATCTGCCCAAGCCTGAATGAGACATTAAGGTCTTGCTCTATGTGGATGTGAATGCTTCAATATCTGAGGAGTCACAAAAGGTACTGAATACTGCAAACATCCCGTTTCTGATCTGATGATGGTGGGGAGATCACTGATGAAGCAGCTCAAGTTGGCTGGTCTTGCTGTAATGTTTTGGGATTGAGGCTATTGGCCTCCAACAGCCACAGTTGTGCTATGGATCATTGAGTCTGTTTCACCCCTTAAACGTGTTCATTGCTGATCTTTGATCTTAACTTCACTTTTTCTCTCCAATCCCCGCATTCCTTGATTACCTGGAGTCCAAAACTCAAGCGTTCTTGGCCTTGAATATATTCAACAGCAGAGTATCCATAGTCTTCTGGGGAAGAGAAGTCCAGAGATTCACCATGCACTGAGTGACAAAACTTCTCTTCATCTCAGTCCTAAATGGTCAACCCCTTATCTTGACACTGTACTCCCTGATTCTAGGCTCCCCAATCAGGGGAAACAGTCTCTCAGTATCTGCTCTGTCAAGCCCTGTAAAAATCCCATTGTTTTAACAAGTTAAACTCTCATTCTTCTCAATTCCAGAGCCTCTCCAATTTGGTAAACCTTTGGACCTTTACCCACACCGCTTCCAAGCTAAGGATATATTTTTTGAGAAGAGCCAGCAGTCGAAGTGCGACATCTCTAATAACAATTGCAGCAAGATATCCTTACTCTTAAACTCAAACTCTATTGCACTGAAGGGCAACATGCCATTTGCCATCCCAATTCCCTGCTATACCTATATATTAACTTTGTATCTTTCTTGCAAATGGATGCCCAAATTCCTCTGCCCATCAATATTTAAGGTTCGCCCCATTTGAAATATACTGGGCGGGTTTCACAGTCATTCATTTTTTTTAAAATAAAAATTTAGAGTACCCGACTCCTTTTTTCCAATTAAGGGTCAATTTAGCTTGGCCAATTCACCTACCCTGCACATCTTTTGGGTTGTGGGGGTGAAACCCACACAAACACGGGGAGAATTTCCAAACTCCACACGGATCCAGAATTGAACCTGGGACCTCAGCGTTGTGAGGCAGCAACACAAACCACTGCACCACCATGCTGCCCATCTCAGTCATTAATATAGGTCATAAATACTTGAGCCCCCCCCCCCCCCCCACCCCCACCCCCCCACACACTGATCCTTGCAACACCCCAGGCTGCTAACGTCTGCAAATCTGAAAATGACTTATTTGGCTGGTTTAGCTCAGCTGGTTTCTAATGCAGAACAAGGCCAGCAGCGCGGGTTCAATTCCCCCACCAAGAATTCTGAATTCTCCGTGTACCTGAACAGGCGACGGAATGTGGCGACTAGGGGCTTTTCATAGTAACTTTATTGCTGTGTTAATGTAAGCCGACTTGTGACAATAAAAGATTATTATATATTTTCTTATCCTCTGTTTTCTGCCCTTTAAGCATTTTAAAAATCTGTGCTAATATTGTGAGTTCCATTGAAAGTCACCCTTGCCATTGCCCCAACCCCTTTGCCCCTGCAAGACCCCCACCCCATGGGCTCCCACAATGACCCTGGGCTATGGGTGGGTGTGTTCCTGTCAGCAGCCACTGCACGGGCAGCATGAGGGGCTGCCAGCCTCTGATTCGCTGGCAATTCTCAGCAGGTGGGACGTTCACCGCTGTGGACCTCAATCGTGAGAAAGATCTAATATTGGCCATTGAAGTGATAAAATAATTCTTGACTCCATCGGAGGTGACGGGAATTGTCCATTGGTTCTCTGACTGGCGGGCAAGACCCCTGGTGGCTTGACAGAATCCTAACCTATCGGTGGATTCTCCCTCCCACCGCACCCGTTTTCTGGTGCGGCACGCCCCCGCCGGCAGGGGAATCCTCCGTCCTAGCAGCCGGCCAATGCAGCTTCCCATTGTGGGCACCCCCACATCTTTGGGGAATCCGCGGGCGTGAGTGCGCTGCCGGCGAAACGGGGGATCTCGCTAACGGAGAATCCAGCCCCATGTCTTTGTTTTCAATTGTTTTGATATATTGAATTCAAATTCTCAAATGGGCAGTATTTGGATGTGCATTCTAGGGTTATTAAATGAAGCCTTGTTATAACCATTACATGTATTCATGCTTACTGAGTGAATAAGGCCTCGGGGGTCATTCATCACAACTGCTGGGTGAGAAACTGATGAGATTGGGTGAAATTTACTCCCTGCCCAACATTACACTCCACTGACTGCAGATGATTAATTGGTGGGCTTGTTGGTCGAAATGGCCAGAAAATGATAATATTAATGAGAACACTCCAAATAATTCAGAAATAATTAATATCTCACTCTATTATAGTGAAATCCAGAGAATCAGTGAAATAAATTAGACAATGTTTAACTGCTTTTGTGATTCTTGGCTATGCTCATGTAACAAAGTGAACTGCACAGTTCTTAAATCATGTTCAATCCAGTAAGTACTGTCTTTCAATATTGGATGTACTTAACCATATGAGAATGGGACTGTATTATTGAAAGTATGCTAATGAGCTGTAATATGCATATGCAGATCACGAGTGAATACAGAAAGGGTTGCTTCTCTGTCTATTCAACACTCTTGTATTGAATCACTCTGCGTTTGTAACATTGGGATCCATCCGATAGTCTTAAATGGATCAACACTGCATTATACCAATGCACAAGCTGCTGAGTATGAGTTATATTTTTGTTTATGCAGACATCACTGGCAAGTTCAGCATTTATTGTCCATCTTTAATTGCCCTTGAACTAAGTGGCTTGCTAGACCATTTCAGAGGACAATTAAGAGTGAACAACATTGCTGTGGATCTGGATGACTATGTCTACCAGTCCTTTTATTTTTGTCCCAATTATTTCATTGGATGTGGGCGTTGATGGTTCAGCCAGCATTTATTGCCCATCCCTAATTGTCCTTGGGAATTATTGAATCCCTACAGTACAGGAGAAAGCTATTCAGCCCATCGAGTTTGCACTGGCTCTTGGAAAGAGCACCCCACTTAAGTCCACATCTCCAGCCTATTCCCATAACACAGTAACCCTACCTAACATTTTTAGACACAAAGGGGCAATTTAGCATGGACAATCCAACTGTCCTGTCTGGGTACCATATTGAAAAGGTGTCCAATATCACTGACCCATTCTTGAAGAGAGAAGGTGGACCACCTGAACATGAAGATGGATCTTCAGGAGCATTCTGAGGTTGAAAGATGGATCACCGAACGGCCTCCATCCTGAACTTCAGTGCTAGCCCCAGGTAGATGAGCCCTGGCATCTGCACGCCACATGTTCCAAACATATTTCTCGCTGGCATTGCAGGGAATCGGATGTGAATGGTCAGGCTATCATTTGCATTAGTGAGATACAAATGAGGTTCATACCAGCTTCCAGCGAGCTTTCCGAGCCGCCATGGCAGACACCAGCGGAAGATCCTGCTGTAAACTCACACCAGCGTGAAACCAATTTCCGGGCCTCACACTACCTTCTTCCCCCCCATGCCCGCCATGGTCCCCTCTGGTGGTGGCTTGGGAGAATTCCACCTCTCATGGCTTGGGATTAGGGAAAACAACAAATTTGGTTGTTATCATTTATCACATTGATGGTTCCCATGATGCTCTGTGCAGTAAGTTACATTACAATATGGCTGACATTTGAGACTGTTTTCATCAGCTAATCATAGATATGCTGTATAAGCGATGGTGTTTCAGCGAGTCTAGGTCAGTTGCAATTGTGATAAGTGGAAGGAAATAAAGGAGTATTGACAAGGTGACCAGCAGCAAGATCAGTCAGACCAGATCTCACAATGGGAATAATGACTGCCTAACTTTACATTATATTCTGCATCTATAACCAGAGCTATTTATCTTCAGAGAATTTGAAGAGAATTTGTAAAGAAAATCTTTCATTGCTCTGGGATCATTAACCCTGTAACACACGCATACAATGGAACAAAATGCCAAGCTTATCCAGTAGATATGAATGCCTCATTTAACAGCAATGCTAGTGCAACCGGTGAGGCAATTAATGACCATTTAATTGAACCGAGTTGAAATAATGGTAGGAAGGTACTGAGTAAATTCCACATCGAACTGAGGACCGATATTCAAGTTTGGGATCCTGGCTACCAAGGCAGATAGCAAAAACGTTAATACAGTACAGGCGACATTAGAAGGCCCACCTTGGTTCCCTGGGATTGTTTCCCAGTCTTTTTCGGAGCTGTTAGACCCTTTAGCCATCACCCCTCACACACCCATCCACTCATAGTCCCTCATACCCTCCATGCCAGTTCAATGCCAACACATGCGCCTTCCAAAGCCACATTCCCTTTCATATCTCCATGCCATCTCCATAGCCACTCGCCCAGTATCCATAATGGGCAGACCTCAGGAGCCAGGTAGAGATCATAAAAGTAAATTTTTAACTGTCTAATATAGCCTTCACTCATACACACTTGATAGTACAAAGAACTCCCATTCGTAAGACCCAAGCAGGCAGGAGCGGGGTGTGGACGAGGAGGCTCTGTCCCCAATTTTAGCAGGCAGAAATGGTGGAGGGGTGGAGAATGAAGTTTGAGCCAAAACAGCTTTAACTCCAGGATTTCCCCACCTGATTGTCCCCATTCCATTTCAATAATGTAATTTAACAGAAAGTTAGGATCCTCATGTACATCTGCTTGAATAAGTAGAGTTGATAGGTCCCTCATGTTAAATTGTCCATTTATGTCAGCCTGAGAGCACACCAACATGAATTACAGCAGGTCTCAATGACATCTCCCTTGCGAACAGACCCTGTTGGGTTTAGACAGTTGAGTGCAGCCTCAAAGGCAGTGACAAGTGGCAGTGTCAGATCAGTACCAGCGGCAGTGTCAGGGGATAATGCTGAGGCAATTCCAGGGGGCAGTGCCGGGAAATGGATCCGTGGGGAAGGTGCCATGGTTCCAACATCACAGGGCCTGCCCCCTTGATTTCTTTTCAATAAGTGTCAAAATATATGGCGAGAAAGGCCATCAGAGCAGCCAGCAGGCTACAACCCACTTTTACTGTTTGAATTGACACTTCATCAAAATTCCACCAAAACTTTTAAATCTCCTCAAGTGGTTAAACTCTTACAGAAAAATATTTCTGTTCAGACACCATGGGCGGAATTCTCTGCAAGGCCCGACGCCGACGTGAAACCCGGAGAGGTTCACGACGGCGGCGGAGGCCGCTCCTGGCCCCCTATTCTCCCCCCCCGGGGGGCTAGGAGAGCCGTGCCGTAAAATCTTGGCCGTCGTGCCTTATCGCTGGCGTCAAGGCTCGGCGCGCCGAGAATGACGCGGCCGGCGCACCTAATGACGTCAGCCGTGCATGCGCAGGTTGGCCGGCACCAACCCGCGCATGCACGGTTGCCGTATTCCCCTCCGCTGCCCCGCAAGACATGGCAGCTTGATCTTGCGGGGCGGCGGAGGGGAAAGAGCGCGTCCCTTTGAGACGCCGGCCCGACAATCGGTGGGCACCGATCGCGGGCCAGTCCCCTCCCGAGCACGGTCGTGGTGCTCACTCCCCTCTCCGCCCCCCACAAGCTCATAAACCAGGTATTGGCGCCATGTTCACGCCGGCAGCGACCAGGTGTGGTTGCCGCAGGCGTGAACTGGCCGGGAACGGCAGGCCCCTCGGCCCATTCGGGTCGGAGAATCGCGGGTCGCCGTGAAAAACGGCGGCCCACGATTCTCCGAGCGGCGTGTCCCAAAATGGGGGGGAGGGGTGGAAGAATCACGGGGGGGGGGGGTGCCAGAGCGGCCTTCCCGTGATTCTCCCACCTGCCGTGCGAGCAGAGAATCGCGCCCCATATCAAAGACTAGCCCCTTCAAACTGCCAGTCAAATTGTGGACTCAAAGCCTCACGGTAGCATGGTGGTTAGCATCAATGCTTCACAGCTCCAGGGTCCCAGGTTCGATTCCCGGCTGGGTCACTGTCTGTGTGGAGTCTGCATGTCCTCCCCGTGTGTGCGTGGGTTTCCTCCGGGTGCTCCGGTTTCCTCCCACAGTCCAAAGATGTGCGGGTTAGGTGGATTGGCCATGCTAAATTGCCCGTAGTGTAAGGTTAATGGGGGGATTGTTGGGTTACGGGTTACGTGGGTTTAAGTGGGGTGATCATTGTTCGGCACAACATCGAGGGCCGAAGGGCCTGTTCTGTGCTGTACTGTTCTATGTTCTATGTTCTAAAGCAGCCTGCTCGAAGAATTTTAGCTTTTGAAAATCTGGCAAGCATTCATAATGACAGAGAGTGAGATTTTCCCCTAAATCAGCAAAGGCTGATGGTGGACGGGAAAAGCGTCATTGAGCCCATTGACGACAATTGAGGATTTCCCATTATATAGTGCGGCACTTAATGACAAAAGCGTTTAGCCACAGGTTCCATGTGATATTGTGATGGGCTGGCCTCTGACTCGCCTGCCCCATCATCATCTCAGCACTGCAATTATTGAGGCGCCACATTTAAAGGGTGGCTCAGCACACACCAGCCACACTTGACAGGTCGCCAGGAAATTACGTGCAGGTTAGATGGATTGGCCATGATAAATTGCCCTTAATGACCAAAAAAGGTTAGGAGGGGTCATTGGGTTACAGGGATAGGGTGGAAGTGAGGGCTTAAATGGGTCGGTGCAGACTCGATGGGCCGAATGGTCTCCTTTTGTACTGTATGCTCAATGTTCTGTGTTCTATGTTATGTTTTAAATTATGGATGCCAAGACATCCACCCCGAAATTCATAAGACCGGCCTGGATAGAATCTTCAATGCTTTTTGGGGCAACCTGACATAATCTGCCTGCCAAAGCCCAGCAGCGAGGTCACAAACCCAGTATGGCAGGCAGTGGCAATAGTCATGAGTGCCAAAACTTTGCAGAAGAGGATAGCCACCCAGTGCAGGAAGAGGATGAATGATCGCCTCTGTTCCAGAATAAGTCACTCTTTTTCTCGCTCTCAACTCGCACACTCACACACCTATCACACATCTAAAGGGATCTCACTCATTGCCAGCTCAAGGAACACCACCACTTGCTCTCCCACACTTACCTTCATCGCCCCTGCTGCTTATGACCTCATCACCTCACTAGTCCCACTCACCATCCATACAGACTTTATCCTTATTATCTGCCCTGACACATGTCCTGCTTACACTCTCTCCATCTGTGTTCATATAGGACCAGCTGGCATACAACATGAGGGATGCAGAGGGATGGCAGAACCCCAGATCTTCACGCACTTTGAGAGCTGTCCAGCTCTCTGGGCAGGACATCGACCGCTCTTGTGCTGATGGTGAGATCAGCGGCAATAAACCAAGTGAGGATCCTGCACTACAACATCCATCAGACAACAATCCTGTGAAGCACGTCTTCTGCTTCTCAGGTCCCCACCATGCACTGAGGACCTCTTCTTTCTTTCGCAGACACATCAGGGGAGCCTACGAGCCAGGCCCTTCACTCCAGCCCTCACAACAGCACAGAGGAGGGATTCACGGACCTGGGAATGGAAGACCTGTCACAGCACTCAAATGAAGTTACTGTGAAAAGCCCCTAGTCACCATATTCTGGCGCCTGTTCAGGGAGGCTGGTACGGGAATTGAGCCGTGCTGCTGGCCTGCCTTGGTCTGCTTTCAAAGCCAGCGATTTAGCCCAGTGTGCCAAAAGAAAGGAAAACCTAAATACACAAGCTTACACTTACACGGTTAAAATTAGTCCTACAAACATCCCCTCCAACAAGATTTCCTACTTCGTTAGCCCCGCAAATAAGCCTGCCTTTAGGCAAAAATCCCTTATTGATACTTCTGGCTTGCCTGGGTAACTGATTTAAAACTGCTTTCTGAACAACAGACACTTTTTGGGCTAGCTAGAAACTGCCTTATTTTGCTTCTTCACAGTTCTATCCCCATAGAGGGCAGCACTCCAAGAGGTCTTACTTGGCCATTCCCCCCAAACTCTCAGCATCTCTCCTTAAGTATGTTTACCCTTCCTTCAGCTTGGTTCCATTTTCCTCACACTTCTTGGAAATTTACTTCCCCCATAATATAAAAATCTTGCCACCACTTCCAGGTCAAATAAAATGTAATAACTTTGCCTTATTTATTTATGACCTTTTACAAATTTTAGACCCCTTTTACTTCCATTTGAAATTTAACAACTAAGTACAACACTCCTTATTTATCTCCTAATGCAAATTTCTAGCCATGTCTTATTTGCTTATAGAAAATTCAACTTGGCCATATTTACTTCACATGTCTGCCTTTCACACCTAGACCTTTTGATGTCCTTAACCCTGTAGACACCCAAGTCCCAAGCTTAATTCGATTATGTTCACACTCAGACAGACAACAGCCAGAGTACTGCTTCACAGAATAACACAATGCAACCCCCAAAATGTTGACATCAATAACATTTTTCTTTATTTGAGGTCATTACACATTCACAACACAGTTTCTGAAAAAGTGGCGTTGTGCCCTATGGCTCCCCTGATCATGAAGGCACACATAGAACTTAAAGTTGTGGCTGTAATAAGTATTGACACGCAGAATGCAATTTTATGTACAAACAATTATGTCTACGTTACTGTGAAGCTAAGGATAGATCTGACTGTCCCATTGTCTATCCTACTAACAAGTGCCCCTATCTTGTCTGTTCCCCGGTATATATATGTCTATGTGAGTGTCTGGTTCCACCTATTGGCGGGAGGTCATAACTCTCACTACTTGTATTAACCAGTGGCTATGTACACTGGTGCTGTTATATACAAATTTATACATTGGTGCAATTATGTCCAGTTATACATAGATATGCCTGTGCGCATATCACCACATCCCCCGTCCTGAAACATGTGTTTAAAATCATATGCCTTAAACATTCTATTTGCAGCCACATTTTTGAGCATTCAGTCAAAGGTTCAGTCTTTTTGGCTGAATTCATATTTGGAATGTTAGATCCGGAATTGGCTTCAGTTTCACAGCCAAAGAATTGTGACTGTAGTTCAGCTTCGAGACATTTTAATAGCGGTGTGCCTCAGAATCACTCTTCGGCCCAACTCTCTTCACAGTCTTAATTAACAGCCTGTTAACCGGTGATGGCCAGTGAGTTTGAAGATGGCATAAAATTCAGTGTATGCTTAAGATAGTAGAGGAGTGCAAAGGATGTCAAAAGTTTTTGTTCTGTTAGGGAAGTGGGGCACACAATGGCGAATGGTGTTTAATTCACAGAAATGTGGTGTCATGCATGTTGATTGGGCCAGTAAAGAACATACAAATTATTTGTACAATACTGAAAGAGGTTTAAAGAGAAAAAGATCTTGGTGTTGTGCACAGTGTTCAGTGGGGATGCTTGAACCATCACGGTGTGTGTGAGGCAAGTATGCTTCAACCATCATGATGTGTCTGGGGCAGGCTTGATGGCCCAACCAGTTCACCCTCTTATTTCACTGGGATCCTCCACCATAGGAATAGAAGTGGGCCATTCAGCCCCTCATCCCTCTTCTGGCATTCAATGTGATCACGACTGATCTGCAAAATACCTCCATGTACACTAAGCTATGCCTCACATCCCTCAACACCTTTAGGTAACAAAAAAGATTGAATATTAACAATGGATCCAACATGTTTTGCAGAAGAGAGTTCCAAAGCTTGACCACCCTTTATGTGTAAAACTGTTTCTTAATTTCACTCCCGAGAGATCTGACTCCAATTTTTAAGGTATGCTTGGTGCTAGACTCCCTAGCCACTGGGAATAGCTCCCCTCTCCCCTGGGGCTGTCGCGTAGTTGGAGGTGCTGTCTTTTCAGATGAGACATTAAGCTGAAACGTGCCCTCGCAGATTAATGTATTTCATGGTACTATTTTGAAGAAGAGCAAGAGTGTTGTCCTTGCCAATATTAATCTCTCAATCAACACTCGTAATGAGAAAAAAAACACTGGAAATGCTCCGGCAGCAGATGTGGATCAGGGTTAACGGGTAGATATTTCCCACCACCTTGGAGACAGCTTTGAAGGTTGGCTTGGGGTAGGTTTGAATAAAATGAATCAGTCCAGCTCCCTGATGCTTTTCCTCAACTTCCTTGTGCTTTTTTTCCAGAGGGCACAGCAGATTTTGCAGCCTCTACTGTGTCCCTCACCCCAGGAAGGGGAGAGGAGATGTTTGCAGAGTGGGAGCTCAAAGCAGCCTTTCAGCTGAAGGAAATCGAAACAGTCTCAGTGCCAGGCTGTTATCTTCCTCATTTCACAGCATAGCCACTGAGTGTGGAATTCCTGGCTACCTCGTGGGCCTAATGAGGTCTCAGCCACACACTTGTTTCGGATGGTGATTTCAGTGCACCTTCCCCGCTCCCTGCTGCTTGGGGCCTTTGCAGCGCTCCCACTGGTCGCAGAGTGAGGGCTGCTGGCCTCGCATTCAGTGGACCATGCTCTTTTCGGCTTCCTGCTCCTGGACTCATTCCTAACCGGATGGCGGATCAGGAGGCGACCTATTACAGCCAACTCCTGGAAAATGCAGCAAGAAGGTTCAAGAAGTTTCACGGCCCGGAGATAATCCTGATGCTTGTGACAAAACCTTCCAGGCCGTTTTGATGGTAGTTCAACAACCTGAAAGCTCTCTCTCCACAGATGCGACTGAACTTGCTGAGCATTGCTAACATCTTCTCCATTCATTTTAGATTTCCACGATCTGTAACATTTTATTTTTGGACCGAAAGGCAGATAATTTGGTGCTTATTTCATTGCTATTTGCAGAAGCTCATCATATACAAATTGCCGACTGCATTTCCTACATTACAACACTTCAGAGATATTTTGTTCGCTGTAACCTGGCCTGAGATTGGGAAATGTGCAATATAAATGGGAGGGCTGGACCTTATTGTTTGGGGTGGGGGGAACGGGAGAGATCTGCTTCCGCTCACCCTGTTCAACAGGTGGTCGTGACCCTGTCCGTGTGGAGTTTGCACATTCTCCCCGTGTCTGCGTGGGTCTCACCCCACAGTCCAAAAGATGGGCAGGTAGGGGGATTGGCCACGCTAAAATTGCCCCTTATTTGTAAAAAACAAAATTGGGTACTCTAAATTTATTTTATAAAAAGGGCCCCCCCACAGCAATGACACCCTACGAGCGGGCAGCCTAGGTGAACAGAGCATGGAGCCTCTGCCCTTCAGTGGGAGTAAGTCTTGCCCTTCGCAGTTGCAGTAGCACCAAAATTTAGTAGTGAGTGCTGCTGGGACTGCACTCAGGCCCATGGGGAAGACTGCGTTAGGAGATTTCTGGGCAGGGAGGGAGGGATAGTGGACCCTTGGAAAGTGAGTGGCTATTGGAGGCCAGTTGAAGAAGTGTAATAGTGGTTATTATTTTGGGAGGGCTCTACAGGATAATATAAGAACATAAGAACTTAAGAACTAGGAGCAGGAGTAGGCCATCTGGCCCCTCGAGTCTGCTCCGCCATTCAATTAGATCATGGCTGATCTTTTGTGGACTCAGCTCCACTTTCCGGCCCGAACACCATAACCCTTAATCCCTTTATTCTTCAAAAAACTATCTATCTTTACCTTAAAAACATGTAATGAAGGAACCTCAACTGCTTCACTGGGCAAGGAATTCCATAGATTCACAACCCTTTGGGTGAAGAAGTTCCTCCTAAACTCAGTCCTAAATCTACTTCCCCTTATTTTGAGGCTATGTCCCCTAGTTCTGCTTTCACCCGCCAGTGGAAACAACCTGCCCGCATCTATCCTATCTATTCCCTTCATAATTTTAAATGTTTCTATAAGATCCCCCCTCATCCTTCTAAATTCCAACGAGTACAGTCCCAGTCTATTCAACCTCTCCTCATAATCCAACCCCTTCAGCTTTGGGATTAACCTAGTGAATCTCCTCTGCACACCCTCCAGTGCCAGTATGTCCTTTCTCAAGTAAGGAGACCAAAACTGAACACAATACTCCAGGTGTGGCCTCACTAACACCTTATACAATTGCAACATAACCTCCCTAGTCTTAAACTCCATCCCTCTAGCAATGAAGGACAAAATTCCATTTGCCTTCTTAATCACCTGTTGCACTTGTAAACCAACCATCTGTGACTCATGCACTAGCACACCCAAGTCTCTCTGAACAGCGGCATGCTTTAATATTTTATCGTTTAAATAATAATCCCGTTTGCTGTTATTCCTACCAAAATGGATAACCTCACATTTGTCAACATTGTATTCCATCTGCCAGACCCTAGCCCATTCACTTAACCTATCCAAATCCCTCTGCAGACTTCCAGTATCCTCTGCACTTTTCGCTTTACCACTCATCTTAGTGTCATCTGCAAACTTGGACACATTGCCCTTGGTCCCCAACTCCAAATCATCTATGTAAATTGTGAACAATTGTGGGCCCAACACGGATCCCTGAGGGACACCACTAGCTACTGATTGCCAATCAGAGAAACACCCATTAATCCCCACTCTTTGCTTTCTATTAATTAACCAATCCTCTATCCATGCTACTACTTTACCCTTAATGCCATGCATCTTTATCTTATGCAGCAACCTTTTGTGTGGCACCTTGTCAAAGGCTTTCTGGAAATCCAGATATACTACATCCATTGGCTCCCCGTTATCTACTGCACTGGTAATGTCCTCAAAAAATTCCACTAAATTAGTTAGGCACGACCTGCCCTTTATGAACCCATGGTGCGTCTGCCCAATGGGACAATTTCTATCCAGATGCCTCGCAATTTCTTCCTTGATGATAGATTCCAGCATCTTCCCTACTACCGAAGTTAAGCTCACTGGCCTATAATTTCCTGCTCTCTGCCTACTTCCTTTTTTAACCTCATCCCCCCCCCCCACCAGCCCCTCAAATTATAAGCCCCTTCTTCCCCATGTTTTGCATTTTAGATGGTGAAAAAGCAGACTCTCACTACTCTCGCTCGCCTGCCCATGCCGACTACAAAATGGTACGGGTAGTGTAATATTCAGGCCAACTGGCTTGTTAATAAACTCAATTGCTGATGAATGATTTCTTTAAATGTAACATGCAATTTAAGAACACGACTGTATTAAAGTTGTAAAACAATGTTTGTTTATTCCACTGGCATCCAAGTGGTGGCGACAACTCAAGAAGCTTGGTGCTCTCCCCCAACATCAGCACGGGCGGCACGTTGGTTAGCACTGCTGCCTCAGCGCCAGGGATTCTGGTTCAATTCCAGCATTGGGTAACTGCCTGTGTGGAGTCTGCACGTTCTCCCTGTATCTGTGTGGGTTTCCTCCGGGTGCTTCGATTTCCTCCCACAGTCCAAAGATATGCAAGTTGGGTGGATTGGCCATTCTATATTCCCCCTAGTGTCCAAAGGTGTACAGGTTGGGTGGGGTTATGGAAATAGGGTGGGGGACTGGGCTAGATAGGATGCTCTTTCAGAGGGTCGGTGTAGGCTCAATGGACCGTATGGTCTCTGTCTGTACTGTCAGAGTTCTACGTTCTAGCACCACCTGCTGCCAGAGGCACTATTGCATTAAACTGGTGGGCGGGAAGCTCATTTCAGTGCCTGCCGAAGACCTGTGTGGTATGAAACTAATGGGTGGATGAGCCGATGCCATAACGTCAGATTTTATGCATGCATAACACATCCAAATCTACAAATGTAAAATCCCAGCCCAAGAGTTTCCTTCAAAATAAACATATTCACATTTATTCAGAATGTCCATGGGTATTACACCCAGAAAGAACTGCACTGCATACTTATTGTCATGCATACACCCTCACTCAACTCCCTGTGCGCTATAAACCACACTGGGCAGGAAGCGAGATGATGTCTTTTGTTTCCAGTTTACAATGAAACTGGAACATGTAGCTGCAGTGCATCGCGAGGCTTCGATTGCAAAGGTTACTGAATAAAAATGCTAAATTGCAGCTCGCCTGTTTGTTGCTGAGTGAATGCTAGGCTTCGATTCCTGTGGCACAGAGCCCTTTAGATGAAATGGAATCAAATACCTGGAGAAATGTTGTATGAGGTAATCAGAAACAAAGGGTTTAGAATTTCAGCAGCAAGCCCATTACCAAATCAATCACACTTTCACTGAGAGGTGCAGTTACTTTTCTTTGCTGCGAAGAATAACTAATGAGTGATCAAGCATGGAGTTAAATCTTTACCGTCGCTGCTCCCATTGTTACAATCTCTCAGAACAAATCACTCGTCCCACTAGAGCTGCCATCATCGGCTTCGAGGCCCGTTATGTAATCCAGAAAAAATAAAATAAAACAGTTCTGTTCTATTCTTGTGATGTTTTGGCTTTCTGCCAGATTCCGGATCATTACAAGGATGAGTAGGAACATGCCCGTCTGCTTTAGTTGATATTCAGGTTGGTGGCTTACATGAAGCACAGGGAGACGCTGAAAGTAATGCGACTCCAGACAAAATCTTCCGCCCCTGATCGTGGCCAGGATTTTTCACTGCCCCGCTGAAAGTGAATGGAGTTTTGGCTGGAGCGCCACATTTTCCTTTTCTCGCTCGCGACGGAGAATCCCGCCCAATGTGTGCAACTGGAGAAAGAGCGGAGGTGGGCATGATGAAATCGCAGAATTTTACATTTCGGATGGGGGGCCATTGGACCCACCATGTTCGTGCCAGCTCTGTGCAGGGACCCCCCCCAATTTGTCTCTTGTCCACCATCCTTATCCCATTCCAATTCAAGTTTTCCTCATCGAATATTTATGCACTTGCCTTTTCATAATGAGCAAAGATTCTGCTTCCCTTTCAGGATTGTATCTGGCAGAGAATTGTTGGTCCTATCAGCCCTCCGGATGAAACATTTTCTCCTAACTTCTCTTTTGATAGGTAGAAAATGCAATTTGAAGGCAATGTCCAGTGTACCTGAGATCCTGCAGACTCAAGACAGATTGTGGGGAGGTGCAGAAATATTTAACGTTTCGAGGAAGAGATGCAACGCAAGCTAAGAATGTGACTGAATGTGACTAAGAACCTCATAAGAACATAAGAACTCGGAGCAGGAGTAGGCAATTCAGCCCCTCGAGCCCGGTCCACCATTCAATATGATCATGGCTGTTCTCCTCTCAGACTCAACTTGACTTTCCTGCCCATTCTCCATAACCCTTCAACCCATTACTAACTACAAATCTGTCGAACTCCTCCTTAAATTTACTCACTGTCCCAGTATCTACCACACTCATAGAATCATAGAATCCCTACAGTGCAGAAGGAGACCCTTTGAGTCTGCACCAACCCTCTGAAGCAGCACCCTACATTATCCCCTTATCCTCGTAATCCTACCTAACCTGCACATCACTGGACACTAAGGGGAAATTTTAACATGGGCAATCCACCCAACCTGCACATCTTTGGACTGCAGAAGGAAACCAGAGCTCCTGGAGGAAACCCACGCAGACACAGGGAGAATGTGCAAACTCCACACAAATACTCATCCAAGGCTGGAATTGCACCTGGGTTCCTGGTGCTGTGGGGACCAAAGGTGGATCACAAAGGGCCAAAACTGGACACAATACTCCAGGTGCGGCCTCATCAATGCCTTATACAGTTTCAGCAACACTTCCCTACCTTTATACTCTATTCCTTTAGTCGTAAATGACAAAATTCCATTTGCCTTCCTTATTACCTGCATTCTAATTTTCATCGATTCATGTTCGAGAACACCCAGATCCCTCTGCACTGAAGCACTCTGAAGTTTCTCTCCATTTAGATAATAAGTTGCCTTTCCATTTTCCATCCAAAATGGATAACCTCACAGTTATCCACATTAAACTCCATCTGCCACATTTTGGCCCACTCACATTTATATCCAATTGTCAATTTCTTATTTACACATTATTATCCCAACTATTTTAGTGTCATTTGAAAATTTGCTATAGTGCATTCTATCCCTACATCCATGTCCACTACATACAGATTGTAAATAGTTGGGGCCCCCGAGGACTGAACCCTGTTACGTCTTGCCAATCAGAAACAAAAACATTTATCCTGGCTCTCTGCTTTCTGTTGCCTTCAGTCCTCTATCCAGGCCAGTAAGTTACCTTTAAGCCCATGTGATCTTACCTTGTGTATTAACTTTTTGTGCGGCACCTTATAAAATACCTTCTGCAAGTTCAGATATACTACATCTATTGGGTCCCCATTATCCACTTGGGTTGTTACATCTTTGAAGAACTCGATCCACCTTTCATAAAACCATGCTGACTCTGATGGATTGCGTTTTGACTTTCCAAAAATGTTCTGTTATTACTTCCTTAATAATGATTCAAATGGATTCATTAGAGATCAGATGACAGAGTTTAAGTGCCGGTTCTTTAAGCAAACAAGCATGAGGAAAGATGTTTCAAGAGAGGCAATCCATATGAGAACATGAGGGCAATAAGAGCGAGGTTGCATGGACAATATCTTCTTTCAGTTATGATTTACCACATATGTTCCATTGACAGATCTGTCTACATTGATTGTGCACAATGCCTAATGGTTCATAAAATGATAACACGCTTCCCAAATATTTCCATTGATGCATTTTTACTCCTACATTTTTGAATATTATATGCAGCGTATAACAGCCATGGCTGTGATTGCAGAGACCAAAATAGTTGTGATTCTGGAGCAGCAGTACAACAACTTAGACAATAGACAATAGAACAGTACAGCACAGAACAGGCCCTTCGGCCCTCAATGTTGTGCCGAGCCATGATCACCCTACTCAAACCCACGTATCCACCCTATACCCGTAACCCAACAACCCCCCCCTTAACCTTACTTTTATTAGGACACTACGGGCAATTTAGTATGGCCAATCCACCTAACCCGCACATCTTTGGACTGTGGGAGGAAACCGGAGCACCCGGAGGAAACCCACGCACACAGGGGGAGGACGTGCAGACTCCACACAGACAGTGACCCAGCCGGGAATCAAACCTGGGACCCTGGAGCTGTGAAGCATTTATGCTAACCACCATGCTACCCTGCTGCCCAAACTTGTGTGTACACAGTCTTCAATGGTGTAAAACATTCCAACTTGTGTTATTAAAGCATTATAAACACAAAGCCAAGCCATGTGAGGCAACATTAGGATAGGTGACCAAAAGCTTGGGTAAAAAGGTAGGTTTGAAGAGAAATTTGCATTTATCTGACAGTTATCGTTCCTACTGAATTCTCAAAGTGATTTACAATCAATAAAGTGCATCTTGAAGTGTAATATTTGTTACAATTCAGGACACACCACATCCACTTTGCGCACAGCAGTCTTCACAAATATTAATGTGATAATGACTAGATCATCTATTTTTACAATGTTGATTGAGTGTGTAATAATTCCAGGAGGCACTAAGTGAAAGACCAAACTGGTTTATTTTAACTTGAAAATAATGCTGCTACTGCAACACACAAAATAAATGTCTCAGCCCAGGACTATTGTGAACTCCTGGTCCGGATCAGGGAGCTATAATTAAAGGTCCAGCTAACGTGCCCCAGATCACCATGGGAACTCCAAGTCAGCATATAAATGGCATCTCCTGTTATGAAGGACATTTTGGGGCTCCTAATGTTGTAGTTCCTTTTTTGAGACTCATGCTTTGACTCCATCTTCATTCCCGAAGTTGGGAAACAGCAGGTTGAGGCTGGTGCACAGTCACCATCCCATTAACAATTCCACTGGCGGGACTGCCATTGTCCTGTGCGGCGTGGTTCTGTAATCAAAGTTTGTATCCATGGAACTAGCAGGTTGTTTCTTCGTTACAGTTTTCAATGTTAGAACTGCCTGTTCGGCCAGGCTATGAGATGATGGATGGTACGACACCGTTCGGACATGTTTAATGCCGTTCCACTGGCAAACAGGGTACCTATATCGGATATGAGGGCCTCTCGTCTACCGTAGGTACAGAACCTTTGCCAGACCTTTTTTATTGTTGCCTGTATTGTACCCGGGCCACCAGACATAGCTGCACGCGAGCTTTTTCATCCTGCATACCCCGGGTGTCTATTGTGTAATTCTGTCAGGGTTGGGCGCCGACCTGAGCTGGTTGGGGGGAGGGGGTGGCGACTACTCAGACTCCCCAGAGGATGATTCCATCTTCTACACTCAGATCTTGTCGGTTAGTGAGGGAGGGTTTCATATCATCGGTGTCACTGACGATCATATGGCGCAATTTTGCCAGAGTGGTGTCCAAATATCAAACATGCCTACCGCTCTATCGCCTGCCCACACTTTGGCAAATCTGACCACAAGGCTGTGCTCCTGCTCCCGGCTTATAAGCAAAAACTGAAGCGGGAGAATCCGTCAAAGAAAGTCGTGCATTGTTGGTCTGAGGAATCGGATGATCTCCTATGGGACAGCTTAGAGTCAGTGGACTGGTCAGTATTTAAAAACTCTGTGAACGAGTACGCCACTACAGTAACTGACTTCATTAGTAAATGTGCAGAAGACTGTATGCCAAAGAAGCAAATCAGCGTGTTTCCCAACCGGAAACCCTGGATGAACAGGGATATCCACTGCTTGCTAAAGTCTAGGTCTGAGGCCCTTAAGTCAGGCGACCAGACCTACACAAGAAAGCCAGATATGATCTAAGGAAATCCATCAAAGATGCCAAATGACAGTACTGGACCAAGCTCGAGTCCCAGGATAGCCACATGGACCCATATCGACTACGGTAAGGTCTGCAAGACATAATGGGCTACAAGATGAAGGTACGTAAAATCACTGGTTCCAACACACCCTTCCTGATGAGCTCAACGCCTTCTATGCCTGATTGAAATGAAATGAAAATTGCTTATTGTCACAAGTTGGCTTCAAATGAAATTACTGTGAAAAGCTCCTTGTCGCCACATTCTGACGCCGGTTCGGGGAGGCTGGTACGGGGAGGCTTGCTTTGAGCAAGAGGTCAGCGAGAGCGCGCCCTACACCCTGGAAGCCTCGGATGACCTTGTATCCGAGGTCACCATTGCAGAGCAGCCTTCTCTTTTTTTTAATAATATTTTATTCAAGTATTTGAAAATTTTTCGAACAGTAACAAAAGCAATGACATCAACATGGTAAAGTAAGCATATCCTCCCCCCCAGCCCAATCTTCACACACCTCAACCACACTACAACAATCCACAACCCCCCCCCCCCCCCCACCCCCTTGGAATACTGCATCTGCTGACATTTTAAATTTTCCCCGAGAAAGTCGACAAACGGCTGCCAGCTCCAGGAGAACCCTAACATTGATCCTCTTAAGGCCCTACCCACTTCCTAATCATGGCTATATTAGCTGCCCAGTAGTAATTGCAGACGTTCGGCAGCGCCAACCCCGCCCCCCCCCCCAACCCGCCGCCCCCCCCCCCCCCCCCCCCCCCCCCCCACCCCCCCACCGGACTGTGCTCCAGCAACACTTTCTTCACTTGCGAGATTTTACTTGCCCACACAAAGCCCGAAATAATCTTAATCACTCGCTTGAAATAGGCCTTAGGGATAAAGATGGGGAGGCACTGAAAGACAAACTCCCCAGAAAAATGGGAAGGACCGTCATTTTCCTGGTCTGTACCCTCCCCGACAGTGATAGCAGGAACATGTCCCATCTCTGAAAGTCCCCTTCCATTTGTTCTACCAACTGGGATAGGTTTAACTTGTGTAGTACCTCTCATTCCCGGGCCACCTGGATTCACAGATATCGAAGGCTCTTCCCAACCATTCTAAGCGGCAGCTCTCCCAGTCTCTCCTCCTGCCCTCTTGCCTGGATCGCAAACATCTCATTTTGCCCCATGTTCAATTTATACCCCGAAAAATTGCCAAATTGCCCGAAGATTCACATTACTTCCCTCATCCCCTCCAACAGGTCTGAAATGTACAAGAGCAGGTCATCTGCGTAGAACGAGTCCCGGTGCTCCACCCCCCCTGCCCCGAACCAGCCCTTTCCAGTTCCTAGAAGCTCTTAATGCCATTGCCAATGGCTCCATGGCCAGAGAAAACAGTAACTGGGAGAGGAGGCACCCTTGCCTCGTCCCTTGGTGTAGTTCAAAATACCCCGACCTCAACCGGTTTCGTATGCACACTCGCTACTGGTGCCTGATAGAGCAACCGCACCCAGTCAATAAAGCCCTCACCAAATCCAAACCTTCCCAGTGCCTCCCACAGGTAATTCCACTCCACCCCATCAAAAGCCATCTCCGCATCCATCGCTACCACCACCTCCAGCTCCTCTCCTTCTGAGGGCATCATAATAACATTTAGAAGCCTTCGAACATAGGCCTTGAGTTGCCTGCTCTTAACAAATCCCATCTGGTCTTCCCTTATCACCCCCAGGACACAGTTCTCTATCCTTGTGGCCAGTATCTTAGCCAGAAGTTTGGCGTCCACATTCAGTAGAGAAATCGGCCTGTATGACCCACATTGCCCCGGATCCTTCTCCCGTTTCAAGATCAATGAAATTGAGGCCTGCAACATTGTTGGGGGAGGACTCCCTTCTCTCTTGCTTCATTAAATGGCCTCGCCAGCAGTGGGCTCAATATCTCTAAAAACTTCTTATAGAATTCTACCGGGTAGCCGTCAGGCCGATTTGCCCGACTGCATGCCTTCCAGCCTCTTGATTATTTCCTCAATCTCAAATAGGGCTCCCAGCCCCTCCACCAGGTCTCCACCACCCTCGGGAACCACAGCTGATCCAGAAATTGCCTCATCCCCTCCACCCCAGCCGGGGGTTCCGACTCATATAATTTACTATTAAAGTCCTTAAACAACTCGTTCACCCCCGCTGGGTCCAGGACAGTATTACCGTCTCTACTCTTTACTTTACCTATCTCCCTGGCCGCCTCCCTTTTCCTGAGCCAGTGCACCAACATTCTGCTTGCCTTTTCCCCGCACTCATCGATCACACCCCTTGCCGTCCTCAACTGTTCCACTGCTTTCCCTGTGGTCAACAGCCCAAACTCCACCTGTAACCTCCGCTGCTCCCTCAGTAGCCCCACGTCCGGGGCCTCCAAGTATCTCCTGTCCACCTGGAGTATCTCCTTCACTAACCTATCCCTCTCAGCCCGTTCCACCTTTTCTCTGTGGACCCGTATCGAGATTAATTCCCCTCTGACTACTGCCTTCAAAGCTTCCCAAACCGTCGCTGCAGAGACCACCCCGTATCATTTGTTTCCAGGTAGTTCTGGATGCACTTGTTAATCCGCCCACAGACCGCCTCTTCTGCTAGCAATCTTACAACCACAGTGGGTGTTGCCCTCTTTCCACACTAACTTGTAGATCCACCCAGTGCGAGGCATGATCCGACACTGCAATTGCCGAGTACTCAGTATCCACCACCTTCGGTATTAGCGCCCTGTTCAGAACAAAAAAGTCAATTCGAGAGTATACCTTGTGGACATGTGAAAAAAAGGAAAACTCCTTTGTCCTCGGCCGAGCAAACCTCCATGGGTCTACTACCCCGCCCATCTGTTCCATAAACCCCTTCAATTCCTTTGCTGCAGCTGGCCTCCTCCCTGTCCTGGATTTTGACCGGTCCAATTCCGGATCAATAACTGTGTTGAAGTCTCCTCCCATGATCAGGTTATGTGACTCGAAGTCTGGGATCATACCTGCCTCATAAATTCCACGTCGTCCCAATTCGAAGCATATATGTTCACAAGTACCACTCGCACCCCCTCCAGCTTCCCACTCACCATTATGTACCTACCCCCCCTTGTCTGACACGATTCTCCCTGCCTCGAATGCCACTCGTTTGCTGATCGAGATCGTTACCCCCTGGTCTTTGAGTCCAGTCCTGAGTGGAACACTTGGCTAACCCACCCCTTCCTCAATCTCGTCTGGTCTGTAACCTTTAGGTGTGTCTCTTGTAGTATTGCCATGTCCGCCTCCAGTTCCCTGAAATGCGTGAACACACGAGCCCTCTTGACCGGCCATTCAGTCCTCTCACAATCCATGATCAGCCTGGATGGGGGGGCTTCCAACCACCCCCCCCCCCACTCCCCCCTCTCCCCCCCCCCTCCCCCGCCGACTAGCCATCACCCCTTTTAAACCAGCCTCGAGCTCGTGCTCTCCGCTGCCTCATGTCCCCACTCGGGCTGTCACCGTTCCCGACCTCCCATTTCATCCCCTAGAAACAGTTCCTCCCCTGTCAGCAAAGCAGCTCTCTCTCCCCCCCCCACACCCCCCACCAGCAACAACACTAAAAACCCAATCGCCCAAGTCAAGCTCCAGCTTAACAACTGTCTACCCCCCACTGCGCTTCCAAGAGTCAGCTAACCCATGCTGACTCGATAGCTCCCGCCCCTGGCACCAAGCAGTCTGTCTCCCTATTATACTCTCCTCTCTCCCCTCCACATGAATAAACATTTTCAAAGCATCACATTCCCCAGTAAACAAACAACAGAAAAAAACAGTGAAGAAAGAATCACTTTAGAAAAGTAGTCACCCAAGAACCAGAACTAAATTCAAAGCCCATCCCCCCTCTAACAAGGTCCCTGTAAGACAGATCACCCTTTAACCATCCACCCAGCCCATTATTTCACATAGAGCTGCTCAAAGTTTTACAATCCAGCACCACGAATCTCTGCAACATTACGTCTCCAGAGCTTAAGTGTCTTTTAATTCGCCTCCAGCTTCTTTTCTTTAATAAAGGTCCATACTTCATCTGGCGTTTCAAAGTAGAAGTCCTGTTCCTCATGTGTGACCCACAGGCAGGCTGGGTACAGCATCCCGAAATTCACCCCCTTCTTAAAGAGGGTCGTTTTTGGCCGATTGAACCCAGCTCGCCTCTTGGCCAAATCCGCACCCAGGTCCTGATAAATGCGCAACTCCCAGTTCTCCCACTTGCTGCTCCGTTCTTTCTTGGCCTACTGCAAAACATGTCCCTTGTCCATGAAGTAGTGAAAACGTACCACCATGGCCCTCGGCGGTTCATTCGCTCTGGGCTTCCTAGCGAGGCCTCTGTTCTCCAACATGTCCGTCACATCGGCCCTCGCATCCGATCCCTCACTGCCTTCAGGGAGGCAAACAATTCTGAGATTCTGCCTCCTAGACCTATTCTCCAGGTCCTCCAGCTTCTCCTGCATTCTTTTCTGGCAGTCAATCATCATCCCCACTTTGCTCTCCAGCACGGTTATACACTCCTCGTGCTCGGACAACTTTTGTTCGACCTCCTGGATCGCTCTCTCGTGGGTTTCCTGGGCCTGGATTCTCCCCTACACGGTGGGGCGGGGGGTCCCGGCGTTGTGGAGTGGGGAGAACCACTCCGGCATTGGGCCTCTTCTCCGCACCTTTAGGGGCTAGACCCGCGCCGGAGTGGCTCCCGCTCCGCTGGCCAGTGCGAACGGCCTTTGGCGCCCCACCAGCCGGGGCCGAAAGGCCTTCGCTGGCCGACGGAAGTTCGCGCATGCGCCGGTGAGTCAGCGGACGCTGCCGTTAGACCGGCGTATGCGCTGGGGAGGGGGTCTCTTCCACCTCCGCCATGGTGAAGGCCGTGGCAGGACGGAAGAAAAAAAGTGCCGACACGGCACAGGCCCGCCCGCCGATCAGTGGACCCCGATCGCGGGCCAGGCCACCGTGGGGCACCCCCCCAGGGTCAGATCGCGCTGCTCCCCACCCAGGACCCCGGTGCCCGTCCGCGCCGCAAATCCGGCCGGCACCAGACGTGCTTTGATTCCCGCCGGCGGGAATGGCTTGTCAGCGGCGGGACTTCGGCCCATTGCGGGCTGGGGATCGCCACGGGGGGCCCGCCGGCGCGATTCCACCCCCCCCCCCCCCCGCCGATTCCCGGGTGGCGGAGAATTCGGGCTACGGCGGGGGTGGGATTGACGCCAGCCCCGGGCGATTCTCCTACTCCCCAGGGTGTCGAAGAATTCCGCCCCTGATTCTGAACCACTTGATCAATCGAAGACTTAATCGGGTCCAGCGTGTCCTTCTTCAGCTTGGCGAAGCAATCCTCGAAAAACATCATCAGCTGCTCCGTCGACCACTGTGCCGTCTCCCCGCGTCCCTTGCCCTCCGCCATGCTGTCCCACGTTGCCGGCTCTGCTTGCATCTCCCTTATAGGTCTTTGTCGTCTCACACGTCCACTTCTGGTCCAATTCTCCATACACTGGAAGGGGATTTCTCCTTACTGTCTCACTCTTCACTGCTTTATCCCATAAACTCCGGAAAAAAAACAGGGGTAAAAGGTCCAAAAGTCCGTTACAGGCGGGAGCTATCAAATGTGCGACCTGCCGCTTCCTCTTCATTCACCTGAGGAAGGAGCAGTGGTCCGAAAGCTAGTGATTTGAAACAAACCTGTTGGACTTTAACCTGGTGTTGTAAGACCTCTTACTATCCATCCAAACTCCGAAGTGCTTCGAAAGGTTATTCATTGCACAAATCAACTCCAGCCTCCTGGATTGCCTTGATCCACTACAGTTCGCCTACAGCTGTAAGAGGTCCACAGCAGATGCCATATCCCGGGTACTGCATTCAACACTGGAACACCTAGATCGCGAGCAGCACGGTAGCATAGTGGTTATCACAAATGCTTCACAGCTCCAGGGTTCCAGGTTCGAATCCCAGCTTGGGTCACTGTCTGTGTGGAGTCTGCACATCCTCCCCGTGTGTGCGTGGGTTTCCTCCAGGTGCTCCGGTTTCCTCCCACAGTCCAAAGATGTGCAGGTTAGGTGAATTGGCCATGCTAAATTGCCCTCAGTGTCCAAATTGCCCTTAGTGTTAGGAGGGGTTACTGGGTTATAGGGATAGGGTGGAGGTATGGGCTTGGGTAGGGTGCTCTTTCCAAGAGCCGGTGCAGACTCGATGGGCCGAATGGCCTCCTTCTGCACTGTAAATTCTATGAAATCTATAACAAAGACATCTATGTCAGACTCCTATTCATTGACTACAGCTCAGCCTTCAACACTATGGGCGGGATTCTCTGCAAATGGGGCTATGTCCCCACGCCGGTGGGAAAACCGGCACCAATGACACCACCGTCAACCATCCCCCAAAGTGAGGAATTCTCACCTTTCTAGGGGGTTGATTGCCGCTGTAGTTGTCCCCGGTGCTCCAGCCGGCGCCGAAGGGCCGGCGCGAGTTCGCGCATGCACGGAACAGCTGGCATTAACTCACGCATGCACGGATCAACCGGTGTATTTCCGCGCATGCGCAGGGGTTTTTCTCTCCGCACCAGCCCACCCGCAGATCGGTCAGCCCCGATTGTGGGCCAGGCCACCTTGGGTGCCCACCTCCGGTGTCGGATTCCCCCCCCCCCCACCCTCAGGACCGCCCCCGCACATTTACCTGCCAGGTCCCGCTGTGTGTAGGTGAGTTATCACGCTGGCGGGACTGGCCAAAACTTTACGGCCACTCAGCCCGTCAGGCCCCAGAGAATCGCCGGGGGGGGGGGGTGGGGGGGCGCTGTCAACGGCCCCTGACTGACGTGGCAGGAATCCCACCGGCCCCCGATGAATGGCGCCAGAGATTAGGACAGCCGGTGTCAGGGCGGCGGGGTGGGATTCGCACCTCACCCCAAGGGTCGGAGAATCCTGGCCTATTATTCTGACAAAACGCATCTCCAAACTCTGTGGCCTGGGCCTCGGCTCCTCCCTCTGTGACTGAATCCTGATCTTCCTAACCCACAGACCACAATCAGTAAGGATAGGCAACAACACTTCCTACACGATCATCCTCAACATCAGTGCACCACAGGGCTGTGTCCTCAGCCCCCTACTATACTCCTTATACACCTATGACTATGTGGCTAAATTTCCCTCCAACTCGATTCTCAAATTTGCTGATGACATCACCGTAGTGGGACGGATTTCAAACAATGACAAGACAGAGTATAGGAATGAGATAGAGAATCTGGTGAACTGGTGCGACGGCAATAATCTCTCCCTCAATGTCAACAAAACAAAGGAGATTATCATTGACTTCAGGAAGCCGACAGGAGAACAGCCCCAGTCTACATCAATGGGAATGAAGTAGAAATGGTCCAGAGCTTCAAGTTTTTTGGTGTCCAGATTACCAACAACCTGTCCTGGTCTTCCCATGCCTACAATATAGTTAGGAAAGCCCACCAACAACTCTACTTTTTCAGAAGACTAAGAAAATTTGGCCTGTCACCTACGACTCTCACCAACAGAAGCACCACTGAAAGCATTCTTTCTGGTTCCATCACAGCTTGGTATGGTTCCTGTTCTGCTCAAGACCGCAGGAAATTACAGAAGGTTGTGAATGTAGCCCAATCCATCAAGCAAACCAGCCTCCCATCCATTGACTGTGTCTATAATTCCCGCTGCCTCGGAAAGGCAACCAGCATAATTAAGGACCTCACGCACCCTGGGCATACTCTCTTCCACCTTCTTTCGTCAGGAAAAAGATACAAACTTTTGAGGTCACGTACCAACCAACTCAGGAACAGTTTCTTCCCTGCTGCCATCATCAGACTTTTGAATGGACCTACCTCGTATTTAGTTGATCTTTTCTCTACACCCTTGCTATGACTGTAACATTACATTCTGTAGTCTCTCCTTCCTTCCCTAAGTACGGCATGCGTTGTCTGTATCGCATGCAAGAAACAACACTTTTCACTGTTACTAATGCACGTGACAGTAATAAATCAAATCAAAATCAAATTCTGGGTCGATGCTTGAATCTACATTGCCGATACTGGAAAGGCTTTCAGGACATTAAAGGTCATGATGACTTCTTCCAATGCCAGCAGAGGGGCCAAGCTTGTGGGCAGCGGGAAGCGACCTTTTGCATCCACGTTAACTTGGAGGGGAATCTCCAGGTGGTGGGGTAATCTTGGCGAGTAACTGTAGATCATGGAGATGGTATACATGGCTGCCACTGTTTGTCAGTGGTGGAGGGAGTGAATGTTTGTTGAGAGTGGAGCAATCAAGCGGGCTGCTTTGTCCTGGATGGTGTTGAGCTTCTTGAGTGTTGTTGGAGCTACACTCATCCAGGCAAACGGAATGAATTCTATTATACTTCTGACTTCTGCCTTGCAGATGGTAGGCAGGCTGGGGGAGGGGGGGGGGGGGGGGGGGGGGCGCGGATGTCAGGAGGTGAGTTTGTCACCTTAGCATTCCTAGCCTGTGACCTGCAGTGGTACCGACAGTATTAATGTGGCTTGCCCAGTTCAGTTTCTGATCAATGGTAACCCCCAGGATGTTGATTTGTGGGGGATTCAGTGATGGTTATGCCATTGAATGTCAAGGGGCGATGTAGGAGATCGTCATTGCCTGGCATTGGATGGCACGAACTTGCCACTTGTCAGCCCAAGGTGATAGAAATAATAGAAGAGGACAGAGATAGCAAGAGTGAGGTAAGAGAATAGAGGTGGACAGTTCACAGAGTGACCTGCCTGTGGTAAGACTAGCACATATAGTAATACTAGAACAGTTAGAGACTGAGTTTGCATACTGAGAAGAAGAGCAACAAAAATATCTTGTGAGGATACTGCAAAAGCATATGATTTATAGGGACACACCGGGGTGCACTACATTAACTGATCAGGATACAGACGTGGGTGACTCCAACCCAATAAAACAGCATCCATATCGACTGAACCCATAGAAACAGGTTCAGATAGAAGCGGAATTCCAATGTGCAGGTCAAGAAGACACAGCCTGAGTGAGTGGGGCACATCTAGAGTGGGAATTGCAACTTGGAAATTTGGTGCAGTGAGGTAATTCGGTGCAGAGCGGGAGAAGGTGCCTTTTCTCTACTGTTTTGTTCTCTCTCTTTCTTCTGGCCTGTGAGATAACCAGGGAGCATCTGAGACCCTGGGCGAGTTCTCCCAGTAAGGCACAACCAAGAGTGAGTTTGGGAATTTGAAGCGAGGTGGGAATTCGAAGCTGGGTGGGGAGGAGGTGCTGGTAAGTGACTGGTAAGTAGTTTTTCTTTTCATTGTCTAATTTATTTATTTTTCTTTCATTTTTTGAAATTGTAGTTGTATAAGTTTACCTAAGGTTTAAGACATGGCAGGAGATCCCAGACCCATGTCATGCTCCTCGTAGGCGATGTAGGAGCTCAGGGACACGTCCACTGTCCCGGGCTCTTTCACGTGCAAGAAGTGTGTTCAGTTGCAGCTCCTGTTGGACCGCTTGACGGCTCTGGAGCTGCGGATGGACTCACTTTGGAGCATCCGCGATGCTGAGGAGGTCGTGGATAGCACATTTAGCAAGTTAGTCACACCGCAGGTGAAAGTTACTGAGGGAGATAGAAAATGGGTGACCAAAAGACCGAGCAAGAGTAGGAAGGCAGTGCAGGTGTCCCCTGTGGTCATCTCCCTGAAAAACAGATATACCGCTTTGGATACTGTTGAGGGAGATGCCTCACCAGGGGAAGGCAGCAGCAGCAAGGTTCATGGCACCGTGGCTGGCTCTGCTGCGCAGCAGGGCAGGAAGTAAAATGGCAGGGCTATAGTGATAGGGGACTCGAACGTAAGGGGAATAGACAGGCGGTTCTGTGGACGCAATTGAGACTCCAGGATGGTATGTTGCCTCCCTGGTGCAAGGGTCAAGGATGTCTCGGAGCGGCTGCAGGACATTCTGGGGAGGGGGGGGGGGGTGGGGAGGGTGAACAGCCAGCTGTCGTGGTGCACATAGGCACCAACGATGTAGGTAAAAAATGGGATGTGGTCCTACAAGCTGAATTCCGGGAGTTAGGAGTTAAACTAAAAAGTAGGACCTCAAAGGTAGTAATCTCAGGATTGCTACCAGTGCCCTGAGCTAGTCAGAGTAGGAATGTCAGGATCGATAGGATGAATGCGTGGCTTGAGAGATGGTGCAAGAGGGAGGGATTCAAATTCCTGGGGCATTGGGACCAGTTCTGGGGGAGGTGGGACCAGTACAGACCGGACGGTCTGCACCTGGGCAGGACTGGAATCGATGTCCTAGGGGGGTGTTTGCTAGAGCTGTTTTGGAGGGTTTAAACTAAGGTGGCAGGGGGATGGGAACCGATGCAGGAAGTTGGAAGGTAGTAAAACAGGGACAGAAGCAAAAGGAAGGGGGAAAGTGCAAGGCAGAGAAGACATAGTCAAAAATCAAAAAGGGCGACAGTACAAGGTACAGAGACTGAGGGGAGCTCAGTGAATAGGCCCAGTAATACTAAAAGAAATAAAACTGGAGATGTTAAAATTCAAAACAGAGGTAAAAAAACCAACATAAGTGGACTTTACTTGAATGCTCATAGTATTCGGAATAAAGTAAATGAGTTGATGGCGCAAATCATCGTGAATGACTATGATTTAGTGGCCATTACTGAAACATGGTTAAAGGATGGTCACGACTGGGAGTTAAATATCCGAGGATATCAAACTATTCGGAAGGACAGAGTGGATGGTAAGGGAGGTGGTGTTGCTCTGTTATTTAAGGATGACATCCGTGCAATAGTAAGGGATGACATCGGTGCTATGGATTATATGGTTGAATCCATTTGGGTGGAAATCAGGAATAGTAAGGCGAAAAAGTCACTGATAGGAGTAGCCTATCAGCCACCAAATAGTAACGTTATGGTGGGGCAGGCAATAAACAAAGAAATAAATGATGCATGTAGAAATGGTACAGCAGTTATCGTGGGGGATTTTAATCTAACATGTCGATTGGTTTAACCAGGTCGTACAAGGCAACCTTGAGGAGGAGTTTATAGAATGTATCCGCAATAGTTTCCTAGAACAGTATGTAATGAAACCTACGAGGGAACAAGCGGTCCTAGATCTTGTCCTGTGTAATAAGACAGGATTGATTCATGATCTCATAGTTAGGGATCCTCTCGGAAGGAGCAATCACAATATGGTGGAATTTAAAATACAGATAGAGGGTGAGAAGGTAAAATCAAATACTAGTGTTTTGTGTTTAAACAAAGGAGATTAAAATGGGAAGAGAGAAGAACTAGCTAAGGTAGACTGGGAGCAAAGACTTTATGGTGGAACAGTTGAGGAACAGTGGAGAACCTTCCAAGCGATTTTTCACAGTGCTCAGCAAAGGTTTATATCAACAAAAAGGAAGGACGGTAGAAAGAGGGAAAATTGACCATGGATATCTAAGGAAATAATGGAGAGTATCAAATTGAAGGAAAAAGCATACAAAGTGGCAAAGATTGGTGGGAGATTAGAGGACTGGGAAATCTTTAGGGGGCAACAGAAAGCTACAAAAAAAGCTATAAAGAAGAGTAAGATAGAGTATGAGAGTAAACTTGCTCAGAATATAAAAACAGACAGTAAAAGGTTTTACAAATATATAAAACAAAAAAGAGTGGCTAAGGTAAATATTGGTCCTTTAGAGGATGAGAAGGGGGTTTTAATAATGGGAGATGAGGAAATGGCTGAGGAACGGAACAGATTTTTTTGGGTCGGTCTTCACAGTGGAAGACACAAATAACATGCCAGTGACTGACAGAAATGACGATATGACAGGTGAGGACCTTGAGAGGATTGTTATCACTAAGGAGGTAGTGATGGGCAAGCTAATGGGGCTAAAGGTAGACAAGTCTCCTGGCCCTGATGGAATGCATCCCAGAGTGCTAAAAGAGATGGCTAGGGAAATTGCAGATGCACTAGTGATAATTTACCGAAATTCACTAGACTCTGGGGTGGTCCCGGTGGATTGGAAATTAGCAAACGTGACACCACTGTTCAAAAAAGGAGGTAGACAGAGAGTGGGAAATTATAGGCCAGTGAGCTTAACTTCGGTAGTAGGGAAGATGCTGGAATCTATCATCAATGGAAGAAATATCAAGGCATCTGGATAGAAATTGTCTCATTGGGCAGACGCAGCATGGGTTCATAAAGGGCAGGTCGTGCCTAACTAATTTAGTGGAATTTTTTGAGCACATTACCAGTGCAGTAGATAACGGGGAGCCAATGGATGTGGTATATCTGAATTTCCAGAAAGCCTTTGACAAGGTGCCACACAAAAGGTTGCTGCATAAGATAAAGATGCATGGCATTAAGGGTAAAGTAGTAGCATGGATAGAGGATTGGTTAATTAATAGAAAGCAAAGAGTGGGGATTAATGGGTGTTTCTCCGATTGGCAATCAGTAGCTAGTGGTGTCCCTCAGGGATCCGTGTTGGGCCCACAATTGTTCACAATTTACATAGATGATTTGGAGTTGGGGACCAAGGGCAATGTGTCCAAGTTTGCAGATGACACTAAGATGAGTGGTAAAGCGAAAAGTGCAGAAGATACTGGAAGTCTGCAGAGGGATTTGGATAGGTTAAGTGAATGGGCTTGGGTCTGGCAGACGGAATACAATGTTGACAAATGTGAGGTTATCCATTTTGGTAGGAATAACAGCAAACAGGATTATTATTTAAACAATAAAATATTAAAGCATGCTGCTGTGCAGAGAGACCTGGGTGTGCTAGTGCATGAGTCACAGAAAGTTGGTTTACAGGTGTAGCAGGTGATTAAGAAGGCAAATGGAATTTTGTCCTTCATTGCTAAAGGGATAGAGCTTAAGGCTAGGGAGGTTATGCTGCAATTGTATAAGGTGTTAGTGAGGCCACACATGGAGTATTGTGTTCAGTTTTGGTCTCTTTACTTGAGAAAGGACGTACTGGCACTGGAGGGTGTGCAGAGGAGATTCACTAGGTTAATCCCAGAGCTGAAGGGGTTGGATTACGAGGAGAGGTTGAGTAGACTGGGACTGTACTCGTTGGAATTTAGAAGGATGAGGGGGATATTATAGAAACATATAAAATTATGATGGGAATAGATAGGATAGATGCGGGCAGGTTGTTTCCACTGGCGGGTGAAAGCAGAACTAGGAGGCATAGCCTCAAAATAAAGGGATTTAGATTTAGGACTGAGTTTAGGAGGAACTTCTTCACCCAAAGGGTTGTGAATCTATGGAATTCCTTGCCCAGTGAAGCAGTTGAGGCTCCTTCATTAAATGTTTTTAAGGTAAAGATAGATAGTTTTTTGAAGAATAAAGAGATTAAGGGTTATGGTGTTCGGGCCAGAAAGTGGAGCTGAGTCCACAAAAGATCAGCCATGATCTCATTGAATGGGGCCAGATGGCCTACTCCTGTTCCTAGTTCTTATGTTCTTATGCATTTTGGAGAATCATTTAATTGGGTCGAGTACGAGGAGCTGGAGTTCACTGGATGCGTTAGTACCTAAGCCGGATGGGGCAACCTCGGGCAGCATGGCAGCACAAGTTGATAGCACTGTGGCTTCACAGCACCAGGGTCCCAGGTTCGATTCCCCGCTGGGTCACTGTCTGTGCGGAGTCTGCACGTGCTCCCCGTGTGTGCGTGGGTTTCCTGTGGGTGGTCCGGTTTCCTCCCACAGTCCAAAGACGTGCAGGTTAGGTGGATTGGTAATGATAAATTGCCCTTAGTGATCAAAAAGGTGAGGAGGGGTTATTGGGTTATGGGGATAGGGTGGAAGTGAGGGCTTAAGTAGGTCAGCGCAAACTGGATGGGCCGAATGGCCTCCTTCTGCACTGCATGTTCTATGCTCTAACCCTGTTCTGTCTAGATTACCGGAAGGTCAATGCCAACACCAAAATGGATTTGTATCCGATTCTCAGCTTGAAGATCTGTATCAATAGGATAGGCAGTGGCTCATGACTTTCGAATATCTATTTGTTGAAGGTGTATTGCCAGGTTCCTTTCATGGCTATGGCTAAAGAAATATCCGTCTTAGTGACGCCAAGGAGATTTCATCAGTGTAAAGTGATGCAAACACAGCAGCTGCATTTCAATGATTCATACATCAACTACTGGCCAGGATGCCCAACAGAGTGGTCTATTTGGATAACATGGGAGTTTACAATGGCACATGAAAGGAGCATATAGGACAATTGGAGGAGTTATTCAAACAACTGCAGTTAGTTGATGTGGTAATCAATTTGGTCAAAAGTGAGTTTGGCAAAGCAAACGTGACCTACCTCGGGCACGCTGTGGGTCAGGGACGAGAGATACCCAGAACCGCTAAGGTAAGGACATTTGTTGTTAGTTTCCCTGTTCCCAAAATAAAATAGGAGATAATGAGGTTCTGAGGCATATGTGGATTCAATCGAAAATTTGGGCCGAATGTTCGTACCATCGCGATACTTTCGATGAACATATTGCAGAAACAAGCAAAAATGGTGTGCTCCATAGAATGCCAAACAGCTTTTGAGAAATTGCGGGCCATATTGGTAAGCAAACCAGTGTTGGCCGCCCCTTATTTTTCCATGGATGCCAGTGACCTGGGATGGGGGCAATGTTATTACATGATGACAAGTCAGGAATAGAGAGGCCAGTGGGATACTTTTCTGTGCAAAATAAAGTACGCCGCCATTGAGAAGAAATCTTAGCATTGCTACTAGCCCTTCAACAGTTTGAAATTTATGTCCGGCCTGACAATGAGCAAAGCTCTGTTTATGCTTACCATAATCAGCTTGCATTTGTGGGAAAAATATAAAACTCGGAATGCAAGATTGTTGGAGTTTATTGTTGGCAATGGACAGTATTATTGGGGATGCATTGACAAGAGTTAAAGTGTTGATAAGTGGCGGATATAAGAATTGAGGGAACTTATGTCGTGGGAAAGGAAGGGTGAATAAATGTGTGTTCTGTGTCACATACTTTGTGATGAAATGTCCTGAATGACATTTCATCCAACTAAACGGGGAGATATGTAAGAGTCCTTCCTGTTTATTTCCTTTGTTCCCATTTCATTTATGTTATTTTATTATTTTGGTGCGTGGACCCATAATCAGAATGTGACTTCAAGCAGAAGACTGTAGGTTGAAGCAGCCTGTCTCTCAGGACATTGTGTTCTCAGGTTTTGTTCTTTGGAGAGAAAAGGCCAGATTCCACAGTACCGAGTGGATCTGAGGAACGGGCGAAATTCTCCGACCGCCAGCAGGGTCGGAGAATCGCCTGGGGCCGCCTAAAATCCCGCCCCTGCCGTGGCAGAGATTCTCCGCCACCCGGGAAGTGGCGGTGGCGGGAATCTCGCCACTCCGATCGGAGAGGCCCCTGCGGTGATTCTCCGGCCCGATTGGGCCGAAGTCCCGCCGCTGGGAGGCCTCTCCCGCCACCGATATTTAAACCACCTCTGGAACGGCGGGATCAGCGGCAGCGGGCAGGCCCCCGGGGTCCTGGGGGGGCAATCGAACCCCGGGGGGTGCCCCCACGGTGGCCTGGCCTGCGATCGGGGCTTCCCGCTCAGACTCCGGGCCAGTGCCCTGGGTGCACTATTTTCCTGCCGCGTCCGCCACGGCCTCCGCCATGGCGGAAGCGGAAGAGAACCCCACATCACGCATGCGCTGGCAGTGACGTCAGCGGCCAGCTGCCGCTGACGTCACTGTCAGGCGCATGCGCCGACCGCCGAAAGCCTTTCGGCCAGCCCCGCTGCCGGGGGCGCCGGTTTTTTGCGCCAGTCATCTGGTGCAAACCACTCCGGCGCGGGGCTGGCCCCTAAGGGTGGGGAGAATTCCCCACCTTTGGGGAAGCGTGACCCCTGAGTGGTTGGCGCTACTCCCCTTCGCCGGCACCCTCCGTCACGCCGGGTAGGGGAGAATGCCACCCTGGTGTGGAGGGAGTTGGAACAATTGATAAATGGCAACCGGTGGGTTGGCCTGACACAGCGGGCGGAATTCTCCCCCCTCATACCGGGTGGGAGAAGCGCCGGGGCACTGCGTGAGTCCCGCCATGCCGCCCCGGCACCCGCACGCGATTCTCCAACCCCCCCCCCCCCCCCCCCAACCAGCGCGGCGAGAATCACTGCTGGTCGCTGGGAGAATCGCTGCTCGCCGTTTGCAAAAGGCGAGCGGCGATTCTCCAGCCTGGATGGGCCGAGCGGCCTGCCCAACACGACAGGTCCCCGCCGGCGCCATCTACACCTGATCGCTGTCGGCGGGAACAGCGTGGGAACACTGGGGGGGGGGGGGGGGGGGGGGGGGGGATCCTGCACCAGGGGAGGGGGGGGCCTCAAAAGGGGTCTGGCCCACAATGGGCAATTGGCGGGCTGGCCTCTCTGAAGGAGGACCTCCTTTCCTCCGCCATCCCGCTAGATCCATCCGACATCTTTTTGCGGGACGGCCTTGGGGAGGACGGTAATTGTGCATGCGCGGGTGACGTCATTTACGTGGTGCCGGCCGCGTCATTTACGCGGTGCCACTTTTACGTGGCACCAAGGCCTGGTGCGCGTAAATGATGCAACGCCGCTCCTAGCCCCCCCCCCCCCCCCCCCCCCCCCCCCGGGGGTGGGAGAATTAGGGGCTAGGAGCAGCCTCCGACGCCGGAGTGAAACACTCCGGTTTTCACTCCGCGTCAGAACTTGCGCTCAGAGTTCTGCCTGACAAATATCAGTGATTGGTTCCTGCGTGATGCTTTCTGAGAGAACTGTGCATAAGTGTTTAGACCTTTGAAGTGAAAGGAACTCAGTCTCCCCTGCTTGCTTAAGTGAAATAATTGCTCCATTGTTCTGAAAGCAGTGAGTGCCTGGTACACCCTTTGCTGTGAAGCTGAAATGAGGCTGCATCTTCAAAGAAGGTAGACAACCTTGCCAGAGAAAACCATCTCAAGCTGAGAAGGAAGATGTACCGAAACAAGAGTCTGTACTTCAGGAAGATATTAACTAGAAGTCATCCGAATGCATCAAAGATCCTTTTATTTTTATTTATATTTTCTTTCCCTTTACTCCACCCTTTCTCCTCTGCGTTATTTGTCTCTGTTTGTGTGTGTGTGTGTCTGTCTGTGTGTGTGTATGTGTGTGTGTGTGTGTCTGTGTGTGCAGAGAGTGGTGTGGGTTAGGAAGGGAGGCCTGCTCGCGCCGCTGAGCCCGCCGTTCCAGAGGTGGTTTAAACCTCGGCGGCGGGACTTCGGCCCATCCGGGCCGGAGAATCACCGCAGGGGCCTCTACAATCGGAGTGGTGAGATTCCTGCCCCCGCCACTTCCCGGGTGGCAGAGAATCTCTGCCACGGCGGGGGCGGGATTTTAGGCAGCCCCAGGCGATTCTCCGACCCTGCTGGGGGTCGGAGAATTTCACCCGTGACCAGTTTATTGGGCTCAACCAAGAATCTCTGGTATTTTGAATAAAATCTAATTTCACCAGTACCTCTGGGTCAATTGGGGCTGGAATTAAATGTGCTCTAGCCCAGGGTGTCATGGCAGTATAGCTCTGGGTGGTAATGGTTCTTTATTATATCCACAAGCTCGTTGAACATTTTAGTGTCAGGGGGATGCAGGATAAGTTAAAGTCTTAATAATGCTAAATGTTGGGGCCCCACATGCTGTCAAAAGGATTACTTTATCTCTGTCATCCCCTTCTATGCCATTGGCGTGGAAGAAATAGCGCATGCATTCGGCATACTGGGGCCAGTCCTCCAAATCGCAAATAAAGCTTGAGCTTCTGAAAGACAACTCCAGTAAGAAACAAAGCAAAAAGAAAAACTCGGAAATGCTCGTTTCTTACTGGAGTTGTCATCAGGGAGTTTAAAAAGACTGCTCAGAATCTTGCCTTTGATCCTTGTCACCAATGTAATAATTCCAGAAGGCGCGGAGTGAAAGGCCAAATTGCTTTACTTTAAACTGAAAACAGCTGCTACTGCGGCGCACACAACAAATGCCCCAGTCCAGGACCATCGGGAACTGCCGGTCAGGGTCTGGGAGTGACATTTAAAGGTCCCAGACAGGTGGGTCTCCACCCGCTCATCATGGGAAATCGTGGGCGCGATTCTCCGCAAATGCGGCGAGTCGTAAAGGCTGCCGTCAAACTGGCCGTGTTTCACGGCAGCCTCCGCGCCCCCTCCCAGGACCCGATTCTCCCCCCCGGGCGGGGCTAGCAGCGCGGCCCCGTGAAGCACGGCATCGCGGGCTTAGCGACCGTCGTTAAGTCCGCGTGCCAAGCGTCACGGCGGCTGACACGCACGATGATGTCAGCCGTGCATGCGCGGGTTGGACGGCTCCAACCCGCGCATGCGCGGATGACGCCATCACGCAGATGCGTCAAACCCGCGCATGCGCGGGCCGTCATGCCCCTCAGCCGCCCCGCGGACTGATCCTGTGGGGCGGCGGAAGAAGAAGTAGTGCGCGGGTATCGGACCCGCTGCCCGCGATCGGTGCCCACCGATTGCAGGCCCATGCCACCATGCCACGGCCGTGCCAATCGGTGCCATGGTTGTCCGGGACGGCACTTTTCAGCCGTTTTCATGAACGGTGAGAGCAGGTGTGATTGCGTTCGTGAAAAAGGCCTGGGAACTCGGCCCATCGGCCTGGGGAGAATCGCTGTTCGCCGTAAAAAACGGCGAGCAGCGGTTCGTGTTGTGGGGCGGCCGTGGGGGGGGGGTGGGGGGGGGGGAGAATAGGTAGAGGGCGGGATAATTGTGGGGAAGGCCCTCCCGCTATTCTCCGACCCGTCGTGGGCAGTGGAGAATCGCGCCCACGTTCTGTGAACCCAGCGGGAGATCAATCAGTGATCCTCCCACGTGGTCCTCGTGAATGTTATCACAAAGGGGAAAGTGTTGGTCGGGACACACTTGGAAGAGCTGGAAAGAGATCATAGGATCTTTCACATTCTCCTGAAAGTGAAGGCACCTCCGGCAGTGTGTCATTCCCTGTCTTGCACTGGAGATTTAGCCATCGTTCCTGTGTGAAGGTCTCTTGGTGTGGGACTTGCACATTGCGATTCAGAGGCACGTGTGCTGCCAAATGAGCCACAGCTGACACTGATGGGGAGCATCCGAGAGGAGGAATGTGAGGTAAGGGTAAAGAGATGGTGAGGTTTTGGGAGGGAATTCGAGAGCCTCAGACCTAAGCAGCTGAAGGTAAAGTTGCCTACGGTGGAGCGATTGAATCCAAGGATGGTTTGGAAGCTAAAATTAGGTGAGTACAGATATCTCAGGGGACTGTGGGGATGAAGAAGATTATAGAGATAGGGAGGGGTGAGATAATAGATGGATGAGTAAGAAAGAATTTTAAAAATCAAAGCTTTGTTTAACTAGGAGTTAGTCATCAAGCATAAGGCTGACAAGTGAACGAGGCCTGACACAAAGGGCTGCATAATCTTGAATGAACTCATTCCCAAATTATAGAATGTGGGCGGCCATCGAAGGTCAAGAGATTATGTGGGAACAGTGACAATTGCGACCATGAAATGGAAATGTGTGGGAATAGAACAAGTTCACCTTGCAAATTTATTGTTGCTGGAGGGCAGTGGCATAGTAGTATTATCACTGAACTAGTAATCCAGAGACCGAGAGTAATGCTCTGGGGACCTGGGTTCGAATCCTACCAGGGAAGATGGTGGAATTTAAATTCAATAAAAATCTGGAATTTACAAGTCTAATGATTGTTGCAAAAACCCACCTAGTTCACTAATGCCCTTCAGGGAAGGAAATCTGTCATCCTTACCCAATCTGTCCCACATGTAAGTCTAGACTCCAGCAATTTGGTTGACTCTTAAATTCCCTCAGGGATGGGTAACAAATGCTGGACTGGCCTCGACACCCACATCCCATGAAAGAATAAGGGTTAGAAAATAAAATGAAGGGTTTTTGATTGACAATCAAAATTGTTCTACCATCACTTTTAGTTAGACAATTTTGGTTAAAAAATTATCTCCACCATTCTTAATGCACAATACATCTTAAAGCCTGTAAATTGTACGGTGGGTTAATTCTGGTTTTTATCGGAAAAATAATGTTTATTAAAGACCATATTGGTTATCCAGCGGACAAAAACTGTGCGTCTGGCATGTCTTTGGTGTGTGTTTGGTGTGTGTTTGGTGTGTGAGGATCCTCAGCTCTGTCATGATTTTTTTCTAACTTTAATAAGCTGAAAAATTACACTTAAATGTTTAAGACAGGAACATAGAACATACAGTGCAGAAGGAGGCCATTCGGCCCATCGAGTCTGCACCGACCCACTTAAGCCCTCACTTCCACCCTATCCCCGTAACCCAATAACCCCTCATAACCTTTTTGGTTACTAAGGGCAATTTATCATGGCCATTCCACCTAACCTGCACGTCTTTGGACTGTGGGAGGAAACCAGAGCACCCAGGAGGAAACCCACACAGACATGGGGAGAACGTGCAGACTCCGCACAGACAGTGACCCAGCCGGGAATCGAACACAGGACCTGGCGCTGTGAAGCCTCAGTGCTATCCACTTGTGCTTCTGTGCTATCGTGCTGCCCAACATAGAGCTAGGAACTAGCTAACCAAAAGGAAAGATGGAGATATCCCAGCACACAAAATGTGATGTGAATGTGCTATGGGCCAGGGTTTAGATAACTCTAAAGTATATCATGGAGTTCAGCTGACCCATGACTTTTCATAGGTTTTAGTTATGGGGGGCACAAAGGTCCACTCTCCAGGTGTTATGCAACAGAGACCTTAAGTATTTAAAAAAATAAAACAGTATTTATTCTATGAACCCAGTTAACATTTTATAACCACATAGTAAACAGTTTATCAACTACCAACACATGTAACCCCACAGATACAATACTCTATAGGTAACCCTTAATACCTTTCCTAGCAACATCTATAAGTTAAACCCTTTTTAACAAAGACAGCAGGTTTAAATACTCTACAGAAACAGGTATTACTTTGAAATCATCAAGTGATCTGGAGACATTCTTTAGATTGTTGAGAGAGAGATCAATTCACATTTGCTTGGTTTGAATGCAGCTCTCCAACTGAAAACAAAATCAAAAACAGAGCCATAAAGCAGCTTTTCAGCTCAAAACAAAAGTAAAAAGACAGACAGCCCAGCTCCACCCACACACTGACATCACTGCAGCTATTTGATAAACACCCATTTCTTAAAGGTACATCCACCTGACAAATGGATTGAGGAAAGAGGTTATGCACAGAAGTTGATGGAGGCAGAAAGAGGCGCTATATGTACCTCTGCTTAAAAGCTGGTTGGATCCCTCTGTCCACAAGACTGGAGCCGAGCAGAATCCAATCCCTTCCCCACTCCTCATGGCTTCCAGGAATCCTTCCTCAGACTTCCTGCTCACAAATCTTGGATCCCTGGATGCCTGCATCTTACTCAGAAACCCAAGAATGACATTCCCAGGATCTCCATTTCCAAAAGCACACATCTGTGCTCATAAATTCTCTCCAAGTGCTCACACTCCCAAAGTTAGTCTTCCGGTGACCTAAAGTCAAAGGACTCTTTTAAAGTACTGGAGCCTAGCCTCAGGGCCTTCACTCATCTAGAGAGGGAGTCAAGAACAGACATGGACAGATCTGGCAGTACGAGTGGGCCAGGGTGGAATCATGGTGGGACTGCGCAGCTGGAACGGATGAAGGCGGAGTCAGAATCAGGAGTAGGTTGGGGAGAACTCTGCAGCAGGAATATGACAAGCTTGACCGATTCTCTTGAACTGATTGTTGGTGCAGCTATCAGCACATTCAGGATTGTTCAGCAAGTGCTGTCTAATCACAGAATCACATTAAAAAGTAGGACATTTTGTTTTGAGTTTTGCAAGCCTGGTCTGTCTGAGTTTAAAATATACTCCGCCTGTCCAGAACAGCCAGAGGAATATGCTGCTTGATTTGATTAGCCAATCATTGAGAATTATGGCCTACATATGTAATCGAAAACCTCACTCATCTCTTCCCAGCAATAACTGATAAAAGGATTAAAGTGGAGATGAGGAAACATATTATTTTTGCACCCAGAGAATGGTAAATACTTGGAACCAACTCCTCAAAAAGATGGTAGAGACAGAAACCCTCAGCATATTTTTTTAAAAATACTTCCATCACTCAATGAAGAGCTCGCGGAGCAAGTGGAGGAAGATAAGATTATGATTAGATTCGTGAGGGCCATGAAGCATTTGTGAGTAAACAAAACAACTCTATTTATAATAACATTTACACAGTACTTCACTGCTTGTCTTCTCTTCTGCCGGTTCCTAACTGGCTGGCTCTATTTATACAACAAAAAAGGTTAACAATTGCCATGCCCCCTTATCAGGGGAGCTCATATTCCCCAAGATCCATGGGGTAACAAATTGTCCCCACCCAATGGGATCTGTGCAGGTTACAACATTTGGTCAGCCCTTTGTCAGTCAGCACCGATACAATGATCTGAAAGATCTCCTTTTGTGTCCGAATTGTTTAATGATTCTCTGAACCTTCCTCTTCAGTGTTGCAGAGACTCTGGCACCTCCACTTTTCCCACAACAAGGCCCGCAGCTCTTGGATGCCCACCTCAATATATTCCTCGAACCTCGAAAAAATCCCAGGACTCCATCCAGTCGTACTTAATCAGTGTCGCTGCTAATACTATTTGGCACAATAGCCCTGCTATTATAAAACCTTGGAATGACTCTGAACATTGCCATGACTGGTTTGTGCATTGTTAACTACTTGAAATTCAAAGTTTGAGAAAATTGCATGAGAAGAATGTAAATGTTGGAAATTTGCATTCTGCAACTTGAGAAAAAAAGGTCATAAATTGTAATTTGCACATTGAGTGGCGGATCACAGGGTCCATCTAATAATAGCTAATGTATGTTCAGCAAGACAAGTTTTCATAGAGGAATCTGTCACAGCATGACATCACCTTAGGATTCATTGCATTAAAGCAATCGGGGAAAGGAAGCTTGGTCTTTGCAAAGAATAAAACAATGAGATACATAAATTGTTTCCAAAGCAGAACATGGGAGTTCCACCCCCATTGCCCTGGCAAAAAAAAAAATAATCCCTCAACCGATATCATGTTAAAAAACAATATTATCCAATCATTACCAGATGCTGTTCGGGGAGCTTTCTGAGCACAATTTGAGTATGTTTCCTACTGCAGAAAGTATTTTATTTGCAGTGAAATGCCCTCCGATGTCCTGAGGATGTGAAAGGTGCTGAATGAAAGCAGATCCCTTTCTCCCTCTCTGTTACATCTTGGAATTCTCAGTAAAAATCTTGAGATGTTCAAGGCCCACTGTGGACGTGATAAGCTTGGCTAAAGGGGAGCACTGAGGAAATGCTGCATTGGCAGAGGCACCCTGCCTTTCGCAATGACATGTTCAAGCAAAGCATTGCCTGTCTGCTCAGGTAGATGTGAGAGATGCCACAATGCTTTGTGAGGAAGAGCTCGGGGACCGCTAGCCCTCTAACTAACATTCCTCTATCAAGCAACATAGCCAAAAGCTGATTAACCAAATCATCCATACATTTAATAAGAGTAAAGTGGCTGCCTATATAATAAAGCACTTCATAATCTCTGGTGATAAAGAAAAGAAAGGGAGGACGAGCATTTGTATTGGGCCTTTCACGACCTTGTAATATCCCATAATGTTTATGGCCACCATGGAATTGCAGCAATTAATTCAAGCACACTAAACTCCCCCTGTAGTTACATAATAATAACCAGACAACTTGCTTCAGCAATGTTAGTTGAATGATAAATATTGGCCAGAACAGCAAGGAGAACTTTGCTCTTTGAATTATGACATGGAGTCTTTTATGCTCATGGAAGAAGGCAAACAGGCATTAGTTTAAAGTCTCATCTAAAATAAGCTCCTCTGACAGTGCAGCATTCCTTCAGTTCTGCATTGAAGTATCAGTCTGGATTCTGAGCTCAAGTCTCTGGGGTGGGACTTGACTCAGCAGATGAGAGCACTATTCACTGAGCTGCAGCTGATACTTACTGAGAGCACGGTAAGGTGAAAAGTTAATGGAAGTACCTTTTCCATCCCTCACGGCCACAACCATTGGCAGAGTCCACAACCTATTTGTTGACAGGTGACCTAACAACTGGGCTTCCCTCAACGTCAACCAAAGTCAACACAAGCACTTTGTGCACACAGTAGTAGTGATCAAGATAAGGGCCTGATATAGGACTAGTCAAGGCATTGCCCAATCAGTGTCAAGCTGCCTTTTTAAAATTTTCAAACAATGCTTGGCAGTTAACCGTCAGTTGCCATTAACTGGTACATTCTCCATGATAACGGCCGTACCAATCAGAGTCCACTTGCCAACTAATCAGCACCCTCTTCTCATAGACTACAAAGTTGTTGTTTCAACGAACATTGATGTTCTCACGATTGACCTGATGAGTGCCAGACGGAAAACTTTGATAATATGTCATTTTTTTCAGCAGTGCTCAAGTTCTGTGCTACCAAACAATGATCATTAAATATAGAATCATTGAACACTACAGTGCAGAATAGTGGAAGATGCATTAATTTATAAAGGGGGCGGGATTTTCCGTCCCACCGCATCAGTTTTCTGGCACCTCCACCAGCTGCGGGATTCTCCGTCCCACCAGCCGGCCAATGGGGTTTCCCATTGTGGGCAGCCCCACGCTGTCAGGAAATCTCCGGGCATGGGTGCGCTGCCGGCGCAACGGAGAATCCTGCCAGTGGAGAATCCAGCACAGAGCATTTTTGCGCATTAAATTAAAGTACATTTAATGTAAAAATAGAACATTATTTCTCTATGGGATGAAGCCTGCGTGAAATAAATAACTCTCTGCATTCAAGTTGCTCTTCCTGAAAGGGAAAATCCTGCGCACAATGAAATCCTTCCCCAGTGCAAGGATTTCCACAGGGCTCGGACAGGTCTCCCTTCGGTCCTTCCGATTTTCATTTGCAAAAGAATCCTTTGTCCATTTAAAAGTCATCTTTCAAAGATCACAAAACACTTTTCCCTGCCTCTTGGACTTGCACTATCTATCAGTGCAGGAACATTTTCATTAAGATAAGCGGCACAGTTGTCACCACTCTCCTCTCTCTCTCAATGAGATGGTCATATGTTTGAGGTTCACCGTCGGACAAGAGACATGTCAGCGTGGTCTGGAGACAATGCTTCATTACCAGAGGTATTGCCCTATGGTTGAGGAACCCAAACTCTTTGACAAAGGGTCATCTGGACTCGAAACCGTTAGCTCTTTTCTCTCCCTACAGATGCTGCCAGACCTGCTGAGATTTGCCAGCATTTTCTCTTTGGTAACCCAAACTCTTAACTGGCTATTCACGTGGATAGTAAGGACTCTTTGATAGTCAGAGACATTTTCCCAGGGTCAATTACTAGGGGGCATAGATTTAAGGTGCGAGGGGCAAGGTTTAGAGGAGATGTATGAGCCCAGTTTTTTACACAGAGGGTAGTGGGTGCCAGGAACTCGCTGCCGGAGGAGGTGGTGGAAGCAGGGACGATAGTGACGTATCAGGGGCATCTTGACAAATACATGAATAGGACGGGAATAGAAGGATACGGACCTCGGAAGTGTAGGAGATTTTAGTTGAGACAGGCAGCATGGTCGGCACAGGCTTGGAGGGCCGAAGGGCCTGTTCCTGTGCTGTACTTTTCTTTGTTCTTTGTTCTTTGATCCCAAGTAAGGCTTCTGGTCAACACTCCTCCCTCAACCATAAAGACATTACCTTGGCTGCGAGTGGGGTATTTAGAACATCCTGAGGATATGGCGATACTGTTCTGTCAATGAAGTAAGTCTTTTTCTTTCACCAAAGGTGATTGTCAAGAAGAATTATAGAGCAATTATCGTGACGTTGTTCACCTTCAAAACACAAATTTCCTCTTAAACACAGGAAGTCTCAGATAAAACTGAACATGGAGCACACCCTAACTGAAAAGCAAATTCAATCTCAGATGTCCCATGTTGGCTGCAGTGGCTTTGTGAGGAGCATGTTACAGGGAAGCAGCCAACACTTGTCTTGTATGTGTTACAAAGCATACATGGAACAGTGGGATCAATCTCTTCCAATTTCAAATCAGGGCAATTCGGAGGCATTCAATTCTGGATCCAGAAAATTTGAATTCCAAGATGATTCCTGGATTGTTCTGGGAGTGAGACTTTCATGGACTGAATGACCTGTGCCTGTTCTTACATTCCTGACAAATTTGAACTGTATGAGACTTCAAATAACATATATTTATCTCCAAAGACGACTGTACAAACATACAGAAATACAAATTAGGAGCAGGAGAAGGCCACTCAGCCCCTCGAGGCTGCTCCGCCATTCAATGTGATTGTGGGAGGCTATATTAAGGGTATCGCGGTACCTAGGTGGGATGTACCTTATACTGTAGTATGAGTGGTAGAACCTGCCTGCTGGTTCCACCCAGCAGACGGAGCATAAGAGTCTGTGTTTCACCCACAGCAGTCATTCTGTATCGAAGCTGCTGGGGTAACTACTTGTTCATTAAAGCCTTCAATTGGACTACAATCTCACTTCAGTAGTGATTGATTGTGCACCAGTGATCATAGCTGATCTGGTTGTAACCTTGACCCCACATTCCCGCCGTCACGCAATACACTTTCATACCATAGTTAAACAAGAATTTAACCATCTCAGCCGTTAAAAACATTCCACTGCTTTTTGTGGGAGAGTTCCAGAGACTCAACCCTCTGAGAGACGAAATTCTCATAATCTCTGTCTTAAATGGGTGACCCTTTATTTTTAAACCGTGACTTCTAGTTCTAGATTCTCCCACTTGAGGGACCATCCTCTCCACATCCAGCTGCCAATACCCCAGAGGATCTCATATGTTTCAATCAAGTCATTGCTTAATCTTCAAAACTCCAAAAGATACCAGCCGAGATAGTCCAACCTTTCCTCAAACGACAGCCCACCCCAATTCCAGGTATTAATCTGGTAAACATTCTCTAAACTGTTTCCAATGCATTTACATCCTTCCTTAAATAAGGAGACCAATGCTGTACCATACTCCAGATGTGGTCACCAGTCCCTGTATAACTGAAGTATAACCTCTCCACATTGTACTCAAGTCCCCTTGTAATAAACAATAACATTCTATAAACTTTCCTAATTCCTTTTGTGCCTGTATACTAACCTTTTGCGATTCATGCACTAGAACATCAAAATTCCTCTGACTCTGAGAGCTTTGTCATCTGTCACCATTTAGATAATAAGCTTCCTGGCAAAATGGACAATTTCCCATTTTCCCACATAGTGTTCCATTTGCCACATCTTTGGCCACTCACCCAACCTGATAATATATCCTTGTAGGCTCCACGCAGGGCGGGATTCTCCAACCCCCCCCCCCCCCCCCCCCCCCCCCCCACCGACGGGTTGGACAATCCCCGGGGGACAGTGCGAATCATGTCCCGCCGCCTCAATGCTCGGCCATCCATTTTTGGCCAGTCCTGCCGGAGTGGGTTACGCATGGTCCTACATGGCAGGTACGTCGGCTGGGGCGTTCCGCGGGGCGGGGGGGGGGAGGGTGGGGGCGGGGCAGCACGGGGTATCTGACTCTGGGGAGGGCTCCCACGATGGCCTGGCCCGCGATCGGGGTCCACCGATCTGAAGGCGGGCCTGTGCCATGGGGGCACTCCTTCCTTCCGCGCCGGCCCCTGTAGGGCTCCACCATGGCCGGTGCAGAGAAGAGAACCACCTGCGCGTGCACCAAAACACGGCAGCAGTTCCGCGCATGCACAAGATCACGTTGGCCCTTTGGCGCATGCGCGAACTCGCGCAGTTCCTCCAGCGCTGGCTGGGGCGGCGCCAACCCTTCCGGCATCCACCTAGCTCTGAGACAGGTGAGAATTCCTCACCTTGGGGGCCCATTGACACTGGAGTCGGCGCCGGTTTTCCCGCCGGCGTGGGGACTCAGTGCACGGAAAGGAGAAACCCGGCCTTTATATCTTCTCAATCTATTTAAATGGCTGGAATTTTCCCACCTTTCCTGTTGGCGGGATTGACCTGTCCCGCCAAATGTGACCCCCCAGCCCATGGCGGATCCCCTGGTAGTGGGGTGGGCAAGCCACAGAATTCACCGTATACATCAGTGGGACCGGAATATCTTGCCGGTGGCCAATGCCAATCCCCTGCCAGAAAACATGGTGCCGGGAGAGGAGGGGGTGCAAATCCCAGCCGATGTTTCTGACAATTATGTCATAATTTTGTCAAACAAACCTGAAACAAAATGTAATTGGCAAAATCCTGAGACTTGCATTCTTGGTACACTTTGTGAGATTTGCTTTAGAGTGTTCGCAATAATAATATCGTGTTCATTTGCTAAAACAGGTGGGCGGATGTTTACCATTTTGTTCAGATGGTCAGGCTCTGACTGAAAACCGACGTGTAGCTCTCCCGCTGGTTAGCCGAGTTTTTAGTCCAGAGTTTGAAAAAAATCAGAGGTTGTGGTTTACTGTGACAGGACGGGGCATTTTAGAGTCGACTCCACAGAGATCGGGCGCCTGATAAAAATGGCACAGAACCCCCCCCCCCCCCCCCCCCCCCTCCTGCCCCACCCCCGGCCCCTCTCGCCGACAATTATCAGGGGCTCCCCCCACCCCATCACAAGCATCAGCAATACGGTCTCCTCCCCCCAACAAACATAGCATGAACCCCACCCTCAATGGGGCTTCCCAGATGGTCTGCACCTGGCACTGCCCTTGGCACAGATTGTCACTGTCAGCTTGGCAGTGCCAGGTTGACACTGCCAAGTTGGGAGGTATGAATATTCAGTGAGAGGAGGAAATCATGTGGCGGGGTAATAAGCAGCGGTAGTGAGGAAAGCAGAAGTTTCACAATAGTACACTGTGCTTTGGGGTTTTAGATTTGAACAGCAGAACACAGACTTCATGGTATCTGAGGGATTGAAGGGATTTGGATTGATTGGTTGGTTGGTGGCCAATGGATTGAGCAGGGACAGTATCCTGCCTGGCAACAGATAGTGATTGGGTCCTGCCAGGTGGGATTTATAGAGGACCCAGCAGAAAGCTTCTGAACTCTGAAAGGGGGTGCTGTGTTGCACTCTCTCTCACTCTCTCTCTTTCTCTAAAACATTGGTTCCTTGTTTTTACGGTATATTTATAGAGAAACCACCGAACCCTCAAGGTGGAAGCAGCTCTCTCTCTCTCTCCTCTGCTGCCTACTGTCTAAAGGAAGAAGTCTCTAGACCCTGATGAGTCCACGATGAAAGCCATGACAGACTGAAGGCCAAGGTCTCATCAAACTGTAGGCCGAGACTGATGGAAGAATCTAACTGGAAGAAGTCCATCTGAAATAGAGATTCTTATCCTTTTCCTATTCGTATTATTTTTACACCCCTCTTTCCTATTGCTCCTCCCCTACAAGTGGCATTTCCCTGGTGAGCATTTTCTCTCGGAATGACAGGTGTTGGACGGGCACAGTGAGGCACATGTTCATGCACCACAGATATTGTCACTTTTGTGCCACATACTGTGTGCACCAGCTGTGTAAAGGTCAAGTAAGATCAGCTGATGATTGATCAGTTCTGTTGAGGCACATGGTGTCAGTGAGCATAGGAATCATACACTATGGCCTGTGCATAAGAACAAATATTGCAGAATCACAACTCATCAGAAGATGGCACCAAATGAACTGATGAATTTGCTTGTGATTGTAGGGCTCAGAGAATTACACATGTCCGGCAGGAAGGAAAGGAAATGATTGATTTTGTCCATCCCAAAGAGTTGTGATAGCTAGTATACCATCATGAAATCTTCATGCCCATCCAGAGCCATGGAATCTCCTGGGTGAAACACCAAAACCAACAGAGTGGAAGAAGATGGGAAAATCCATCTCCAAAACCTCTCCAGCTTCTTGAGTGTAGTTGGAGCCACACTCTCCAGGCAAGTGGAGATATTCCATCAGACTCCCAACTTTTGCATTGTGCATGCTGGACAGGTTTTCAGGCGTTAGGAGATGATTCACAGAATCGTAGAGTTTAACAGAACACAAAGAGACCATTTGGCCCATCGTGTCTGTGCTGGTCATTAAGCATCTATCTATTCTAATCCCTTTTCCAGCACTTGATCCATAGCCTTGTATGCTATGGTGTTTCAAGTCCTCATCTAAATGCTTCTTAAAAGTTGTGAGGGTTCACATCTCCGCCACTCTTTCAGGCAGTAAGTTCCATAACCCCACCACCCTCTCGGTGAAAAGGGTTTTCCTCAAATCACTCTAAATCTCCTTCCCCTTACCTTAAATCACTGGCTACGTGGAGTCTGCACGTTCTCCCTGTGTCTGCGTGGGTTTCCTCTGGGTGCCCCGGTTTCCTCCCACAAGTCCCGAAAGACGTCCTGTTAGGTGAATTGGGCATTCTGAATTCTCCCTCTGTGTACCCAAACAGGCGTCAGAATGTGGCGACTGGGGACTTTTCACAGTAACTTCATTGCAGTGTTGATGTAAGCCTACTTGTGACAATAATAAAGATTATTATTATTATAAATGGTGGAGTTCGGCGACGATGACGTAGTAAGCCGCGCATTTGGGAGCTCCCGATTTAAACAGACTTTTCGGCTCTTTTTAGAGCCCAAAACGGAGTTACTTCGACGTCTCCCGGTGGGAGAAGGTGCTGTGATCAACTTTCTCCACATTTAATGCATCGAACTCGGAGTGGAACGCGGAAAAAAACGGCAGCAGCTCCCCAGAAAAAACGGGGGAAGGATTTCAAAATGGCAGCCGGCGGAGCACCAGAGGAGCGGAGGCTGTGGGCGCAGGAGCAGCAAGCTGCTCTCCTGCGCTGTTTTGCAGATTTTAAGGCTGAGCTGCTGAGCTCTCTGCAGGAAACAAACAAAAAGCTTTTGGAGATCCAGATGACCCAGGGTGCTGCCATCCAGGCGTTGCAGGAGCAGGCCGCTGAACGAGAGGAGGAGGCCGTGGTCCTCGTGAGTAAGGTGGAGGGGCACGAGGCACTCCATAAGAAGTGGCAAGACCGCTTCGAGGAGCCGGCCAGAGCTGAAGGGGTTGGATTATGAGGAGAGGTTGAGTAGACTGGGACTGTACTCGTTGGAATTTAGAAGGATGAGGGGGGATCTTATAGAAACATTTAAAATTATGAAGGGAATAGATAGGATAGATGCGGGCAGGTTGTTTCCACTGGCGGGTGACAGCAGAACTAGGGGGCATAGCCTCAAAATAAGGGGAAGTAGATTTAGAACTGAGTTTAGGAGGAACTTCTTCACCCAAAGGGTTGTGAATCTATGGAATTCCTTGCCCAGTGAAGCAGTTGAGGCTCCTTCATTACATGTTTTTAAGGTAAAGATAGATAGTTTTTTGAAGAATAAAGGGATTAAGGGTTATGGTGTTCGGGCCGGAAAGTGGAGCTGAGTCCACAAAAGATCAGCCATGATCTAATTGAATGGCGGAGCAGGCTCGAGGGGCCAGATGGCCTACTCCTGCTCCTAGTTCTTATGTTCTTATGTTCTTATGTTCTTATGATCTCCGCATGAGGCGGAAGAATCTGAGGATCTTGGGCCTTGCGGAGGGTCTGGAGGGGTCGGATCTGACAACCTACGTGGCCAAGATGCTGAACACGTTGGTGGGGGCAGAGTCTTTCAGTCTGTCCCTGGGGCTGGAGTGAGCCCACAGAGTACTGGCCAGGAGGCCCAAGGAGAACGAACCCCCGCGTGCGGTGCTGGTGAGGTTCCACCGGTTCAGCGATCGGGAGTGTGTGCTGCGCTGGGCCAAGAGGGTAAAGAGCAGCAATTGGGAGAATGCAATAGTACGGATCTACCAGGATTGGAGTGCGGAGGTGGCTAAGCGGCGGTCCGGGTTTAATCGGACGAAGGAGGTGCTCCATAAGAAGAAAATAAAATTCGGAATGTTGCAGCCTGCGCGCTTGTGGGTAACTTATTTGGAGCGGCATTACTATTTTGATTCCCCGGAGGAGGTGTGGGCCTTTCTGCAGACGGAGAAGCTGGACTCGAACTAGGGGTTGGGGATTGCGGGGTCGGTTGTAATGTTTTATTGCTGGTTTCTGCTGTTGCTATGTTTTTTTTGTACTTTTGTAATTTTTATATGGTTATTTATTGGGTTTTGTTCTGTTTTCTGTTGGGGGGCATGGTTTGAGTTTTGTATTTTGCGGGGGGGGGGGTTGGGAGTTTGTTGTATTCTGTATGGGGTTGGGGGTATGGGGTGGGGCTGGTATTTGGGAGCTGCGTCAGTAGGGTGTGGTGGGGCAGTGCGAAAGTGCGGGCTTTCCTCTGGTTTCCCGCATTGCGGGGCTGGAGGGGTGGAGATGGCGGGGGGGGGGGGGCGGCTTTACTGGCTCCTTCCCGCACTGGAGCGGTGCCTTGAGGAGTGACAGGAGGGGGGACGATCCCACTTTGGGAGGGGTCGGGTTTTGGCGGGAGTTTCCGGGATCAGCAGAAGTTAGCTGACCCATGGAAGTACAATGGAGGACGGGTCGCGGATAGGAGGGTTCCTAGCCTGGGGGGGGGGGGGGGGGGGGGGGGGGGGGGGGAATACCGGGATGCTGCTGGCAGGGTCAGGAAGGAGCTGGTGTGGGCCGGGGGGACAGAGGTGAGGTGCTGTCGCCGTGGGGACTGGGTCAGGTGGGGAGTGCTGGTCTGGGGCGGACAGTCGACGGGCTATGGCTAGTCGGCGGGGGAGGGGGGCGAGATGCCCCCTGATCCGGTTGGTCACCTGGAATGTGAGAGGACTGAATGGGCTGGTGAAGCGGTCTAGGGTACTCGCTCATCTGAGGGGGCTAAAGGCAGATGTGGCAATGCTTCAGGAGACCCACCTGAAGGTGGCGGACCAGGTCCATCTGAGGAAGGGGTGGGTGGGGCAGGTTTTCCACTCCGGGTTGGATGTGAAGAACCGGGGGGTGGCGATTCTGGTGGGGAAAAATGTGTCGTTTGAGGCATCTGAGGTGGTGGCGGATAAGGGGGGTAGGTTTGTTATGGTAAGAGGCAGGCTACAGGGAGAGAAGGTCATACTTGTTAATGTGTATGCCCCAAATTGGGATGATGCGGGCTTTATGAGGCGTATGCTGGGACGTGTCCTGGATCTAGAGGCGGGAGGTCTGATTATGGGTGGGGACTTCAATACGGTGTTGGATCCTTCACTGGATCGGTCCAGTTCAAGGACGGGTAGGAGGCCGATGGCGGCCAAGGTGCTGAGGGGGTTTATGGACCAGATGGGAGGGGTGGATCCATGGAGGTTTGTGAGGCCGAGGGCACGGGAGTATTCCTTTTTCTCCCATGTACATAGGGTTTATTCTCGGATAGACTTCTTCGTGGTGAGTAGGGGACTGATTCCGAGAGTGGAGGAGGCCGAGTATTCGGCCATTGTAATCTCCGACCACGCTCCATATTGGATGGATTTGGAGATGGGGGAGGTGCGGGACCAGCGCCCGTTGTGGCGGTTGGATGTTCGGTTGTTGGCAGAGGAGGAGGTGTGTAGGAGGGTCCGGGCAAGTATTGAGGGGTACCTCGAGGCGAATTATACGGGGGAGGTCCGGGTGGGGATGTTCTGGGAAGCCCTGAAGGCAGTGATTCGTGGGGAGCTGATATCCATCCGGGCACACAGGGAAAGGAGCGAGAGGAGTGAGAGGGATAGACTGGTGGGGAAGATCCTGGAGGTAGACAGGAGGTACGCAGAGGCACCAGAGGAGGGATTGTTGGGGGAGAGGCGCAGCCTACAGGCTAAATTTGATTTGTTGACCACTAGAAAGGCGGAGGCACAGTGGAGGAAGGCACAAGGGGCAGTGTATGAACATGGTGAAAAGGCGAGTAGGATGCTGGCTCATCAGCTCTGCAGCGGGATGCGGCTAAGGAAATTGCTGGAGTGAGAGACAAGAGTGGGAGTGTGGTGCGGAAGGGGGTAGAGGTGAATGAGGTCTTCAAGGACTTTTACGGGGAACTGTACCAGTCGGGGCCTACGGTGGAGAGGAGGCGAATGGAGATTTTTCTCAACGGGTTATCTTTTCCGAAGGTGCAGGAGGAGCAGGTGGAGGGGTTGGGGGCACCGATTGAGCTGGAGGAGCTGGCTAAGGGGATCGGGCAGATGCAATCAGGGAAGGCACCGGCGCCAGATGGGTTCCCGGTGGAGTTTAATAAAAAGTTTGTGGACCTAGTGGGCGCCCTGTTGGTGCGGACACTGAATGAGGCATGGGAGGGGGGGACTTTGCCACCGACGATGTCGCAGGCACTGATTTCTTTCATCTTAAAGAGGGACAAGGACCCCCAGCAGTGTATTTCGTACAGGCCCATATCTCTCCTTAATGTGGATGCCAAGGTGCTGGCAAAGATCCTGGCCACCAGGACAGAGGACTGTGTGCCAGGGGTTGTACACGAGGACCAGACAGGTTTTGTTAAGGGAAGGCAGCTGAACACGAATGTGCAAAGGTTGTTGAATGCCATCATGATGCCGGCGATTGAGGGGGAGGCAGAGATAGTGGTGGCGCTGGATGCGGAGAAGGCCTTCGATAGAGTGGAGTGGGGGTACTTATGGGAGGTGTTGGGGAGGTTTGGATTTGGTGAAGGGTTTATTAGATGGGTGAGGCTACTGTATGAGGCCCCAATGGCGTGTGTGGCCACGAATGGGAGGAGGTCGGAGTACTTCCGGCTTTACCAAGGGACCAGGCAGCGTTGCCCCCTGTCCCCCTTGTTGTTTGCATTGGCAATCGAACCATTGGCAATGGCGTTGAGGGATTCAGGAAGGTGGAGGGGTTTGGTGCGGGGTGGGGAGGAACATAGGGTGTCGTTGTATGCCGATGACCTGCTACTGTATGTGGCGGACCCGGTGGGAGGGATGCCGGGGGTGATGGAGCTGCTAGCTGAGTTTGGGACCTTTTCAGGCTATAAACTAAATGTAGGCAAGAGTGAGGTGTTTGTGGTGCACCCTGGGGACCAGGAGGAGGGAATTGGTAGGCTCCCGCTTAAGAGGGCAGGGGAGAGTTTTAGGTACCTGGGGGTGCAGGTGGCCAGGGACTGGGGGACTCTTCACAAGCGTAATTTCACCAGGCTTGTGGATCAGATGGAGGAAGAGTTCAAAAGGTGGGACATGTTGCCATTGTCGTTGGCGGGGAGGGTGCAGTCCATCAAAATGACGGTGCTTCCGAGGTTCTTGTTCCTCTTTCAGTGCCTGCCCATCTTTGTCCCCAGGGCCTTCTTTAGGAGGGTGACTAGCAGTATTTTGAGCTTTGTGTGGGCGCATGGAGCTCCGAGAGTGAAGAGGGTTTTCCTGGAGCGAGGGAGAGATAGAGGCGGGCTGGCTCTGCCCAATCTTTTGGGGTACTATTGGGTGGCTAATGTGTCAATGGTGTGTAAATGGGTGATGGGGGGGCCTGGAAAAGAATGGAGATCGTGTCTTGTAGAGGTACGAGCCTGGGTGCCTTGGTAACGGCACCCTTGCCGCTCTCTCCTAAGAGGTGTACCACGAGCCCGGTGGTGGCGGCGACCCTAAGAATCTGGGGACAGTGGAGACGGCATAGGGGGGAAACGGGGGGCTCGATGGAGGCTCCATTGGGTGGAAATCATCGGTTCATCCCGGGAAACATTGATGGGGTATTTAGGGGGTGGTATAGGGTGGGCATCCGTAAATTGAGGGACCTGTTTATTGGCGGGAGGTTTGCGGGCCTGGGGGAATTCAAGATAAATTTGGGCTCCCCCAAGGGAACATGTTCAGATACTTGCAGGTAAAGGCGTTTGCTAGGCGACAGGTGGAGGAATTTTCTTTGCTGCCCTCGCCAGGGGCGATGGACAGAGTGCTTTCGGTTGTGTGGGTCGGAGAGGGGAAGGTATCTGACATTTATAAGGTAATGCAGGAGGTGGAGGAGTCGTCAGTGGAGGAGCTGAAGTCTAAATGGGAGGGGGAACTAGGGGAGCAGATAGAGGACCGGACTTGGGCGGATGCCTTGGAGAGAGTTAACTCTTCCTCTTCATGTGCGAGGCTTAGTCTCATCCAATTTAAGGTGCTGCATCGGGCCCATATGTCTGTGACTCGGATGAGTAGGTTCTTTGGGGGTGAGGACAGGTGCACCAGATGTTCGGGGAGTCCAGCGAACCACGCCCATATGTTCTGGGCATGCCCGGCACTGGAAGAATTCTGGAAGGGGGTGGCGAGGACGGTGTCGAGGGTGGTTGAATCCAGGGTCAAACCAGGTTGGGGACTCGCGATTTTTGGTGTTGCGGCGGAGCCGGGAGTGCAGGAGGCGAAAGAGGCCGGTGTTTTGGCCTTTGCGTCCCTAGTAGCCCCGGGGGGGGTTCTTTATTTTTTTCTATTTTTTCTAGGGTTATTTAACTTAATATTGTGGTAATTTAATTTGTTGTTAATATGTTTTGTTGTTCATTGAGGTTGGGCGAATGTTTATGACTGTTATTGTTATTGTTATTGTTGGTATTTTATTGCTGTTCGTTGTTGTATAAATACAAAATTTTTCAATAAAAATTATTTGAAAAAAAAAAAATGGTGGAGTTACTCTCCATAGAATTTCCAGCCTCTGACCTGCTCTTGTAGCCACAGTATTTATATAGCTGGTCCAGTTCAGTTTCTGATCAATGATGACCATCATAATGTTGGTGCGGGAGACTGGTGGGGGTGTGGGGGGTGGGGTGGGGGGGGGGGGGGGGGTGTCACAGTCTCAGAATAAGGGGAAGCCATTTATATCTAAGATTAAGAGCAATTTCTTCACTCAGAGGGTGGTGACTCTGGAATTCTCTATCCCAGAGTGTGGGGGTTCAGTCATTGAGCATGTTCCAGACGGAAATGGATAGATTTCTACATATTAAACACATCAAGAGATGCGGGAACTGTGCAGGAAAATGGTGTTGAAGTAGGAGATCAGCTGTGATGTTACCGAATGGTTGAGTAGTTCAAAGAGCTGAATGGACTTTTCCTGCTCAGTTTTTTAATGTTCTGCAATAATGCAACCTTGTCTTTTAACTTATGTGCTGGGCTCCTTCATCATTGAGGATGGGGATATTTGTGGTGCCCCCTCCTCTAGTGGATTGTTTAATTGTCCACCAACATCTCATTGTCCCCCAACTTTGAACTGCTACAGTTGTTCTAAATCTAAGTTAGTGCATCGGGAGCACCACACAACATGTTGGAGGGGATCCTCTTGTGCTGGCAAAGGTGCACTCTCAGAGGTCGAGCTCCAAGCTATCAACGACACATTCATTGAAGCGTGATGCAAGAATGGGTCTTAGGTTATACATTGGAAAGACAGAAGTCCATCTTTGCCTGTTGCACAACGCTGCCTCCCCCCACAACTGTCAAGATCCACGGTGAACCATTGGACAATGAGGATCATTACTCATACCTTTTGAGCCTGTTCGCAGTGAGGAAAGATTTTGACAATGAAACTCAACATTGCCTCCAGTGTGCCCAGGGCAGCCTTCAGCCAACTGAGGGAAGGTGTATTTGACGACAAAGACCTGAAACACGGCACCGAACCCATGGTCCACAGGGAGGCAGTTCTGCCTGCCCTCCTGTAAGTGTCAGAGATATGGACAACATACCGCAGAGAATTTAAACCCCTGTAGCTATGAGGATAGATTGGAGAGGTTGGTTCTGTTTTCCTTGGAAAAGGAAGGCTGAGAGGAAACTTGATGGAGGAATTCAATATGCTGAGGGGTATGGACAGGGTAAATGGTGACAAACTGTTCCCTCTCAATATAGCATCAAGCACTCGAGGGCACAGATTTGAAACAATTGGATAAACGGAGTAGACGTGATGTGAGGAAAAATCCTTTCACCCAGAGGGTGGTTGGAGTCTGGAACAAACTTCTTGAGAGGGTGGTGGAGGCAGGTTCAATCAAGGTATTCAAAAGGATTGCCATCTGAAAAGAAAGACTGTGCACGGTTATGGGGATAAGGCAGTAGAATTGGACTGGGTAGAATGCTCTTTCAGAGTGTCAGGGCGGACCCGATAGGCCAAAAAGGGGGTGCAGGAGCAGAGGGACCAAGGTGCGTATATATGTGTAGATTATTGAAGGTGACAGGGTAGGCAGAGAGAGCAGTTAATAAAACCTATAGTATTCTGGGATTTATTATTAAAGGCACAGAGTACACGATCAAGGAGGTTATGCTGAATTTATACAAAACAGTAGTTAGACCTCAGCTGGAATTTTGTGCACAGTTCTGGGAACCACCCTGTAGAAAAGATGTGAACATATTGGAGAGAGTGCATAAGAGGTTTATAAGGATGGTTCCAGGGATGAGAAACTTCACTTATGAGGATTAATTGGAAAGGTTGGGATTGTTCTCCTTGGAGAGAAGAAGACTAAGAGGAGATTTGATAGAGATGTTGAAAACCCTGGGGGGCTGGGCAGAGTAGATAGAGAGAAACTGTTCCCACTTCTAAAAGGATCAAGAACAAGATGGCACAGAGTTACAGTGATTTTCAAAGGAAGCAAATGTGATGTGAGAACAAACTTGTTCACACAGCGAGTGGTTCAGGTCTGGAAAGCACTGTTTGGAAGTGTGGTGGAGGCAGGTTCAATCGAGGTATCCAAGCGGGCATTAGATGATTATTTGAATAGAAACAATGTGCAAGGTTACGGGAAAAGGCAGGGTAATGGCATTGAGTCATAATATTCATTTGGAGAGCCAGTGCTACAAGATGGGCCGAATGGCCTTGTTCAATTCTGTGATACTGTGACTTTCAAAAAAAACACTTCAAAATCTTTGACTATCTTGGGAAAGATGCCACTCCTTCAGTCTTTGTGGAGTCTTCAAGTGCCCACCCCCTGAGTTTGGCACGGTTCCAGCAAACGTGCCACCCATAGTGTGGGGGGGGGGGGGGGGGGGGCAGATCCTCGGGTGTACACATACATCTATTCCTTTCATCACTTAATTCCGCAAGTGTGACCCCGGGCGTCCGATCACTCCCCCTCAATCGCACTCTGACCTCTTTGTCCTCAGTCACCCACATTGTTCGAAAGAAACCCAACCCAAGTTCAAAGAACATCACTTCTTTTGAAAAGGCACCTTACAGCCTTTCGACTTAGCATTGAGTTTAACCATTTCAGATCATGGCCAAAGCTGCCATTTTCCTGGAGAGCAAATGCTGGCAGTTATTCTCCTTTTGTCATTGTCATCTCTTCAGCATCCATTTTTTGTTTCTGCTCTTGTCCCTTCCCCCTCCTATTGCCTTGTACCATTATCCATGATGCCCTTTAATCTCTCCTGCCTTCCAACCATTGCATCCTTTGTGCCCTTTTCTCTTGCCCCCCTTCTCTACCTTAATAATCATTACATCTCAAATATTACCACATCTGATGGAAGGTCATCAACCTAAAATCTTAAATCTCTTTGTCTCTCCACAGATGCGGCCAGATGGGTTGAGTATTTCTGGAGGTGGCCAGTGTTGTTGAAGGTTGTTGAACGTTTGATCAGATCCATGAAGTAAGAGCTATATCTTTTGGCCAAAACATTCTAAATCTGGCTTACGTTAACCTCCGTTTAGTTGCATGTTGGGCAGGAATTTTCTTGGAACTCTTCCCATCCCGCCATCAGATCTGTGGCGGAAACAACATTTACATGTGGACAAGATTTCTGTCTCACTCCCAATGAAGCTGATATGGAAGAGTGGGAGCAGTTCTGAAGAAACTCCCAGCCATTAGGCAAAATCTTCTCCTCCCCTCAAGCAGAGGTCAGAGGCGGAGGGGGAGGAGTGTAAGATTGAATGGATAGGATTCCTCCTCGGGAACCCGCCCACCCAAACTCAGATGCAATTTTTCACTTGGGCGGTGAGGGGCCCAGGTGAGAAATCCACTATGGCCCTTTCCCACATAGCCTCAAATTTTAAGCTAGCTGGAGCAGGTGCGGGCAGGGTGGGAAACAGCAAAAAACTTTTCCACATCTGGGACATGATAATGGTTTTGGGGTGTCTCTTCTGAATGCCTCTTCAGAACTGCCCCCCCAGGACAATGGAGCTCTGGGACCCCTTCCCCCTCTGGCCTATCCCTTGCTGTTGTGAGCCCCCCCCCCCCCCCCCCCGACTCTGCAGGGCATCCTCTACCCTCATGCACCCGGAACCCTGGGATTTATTTACCTTTCCAAAGGTCCCCGGACTTAGCTCCAGAGAGAGTGCTGCAGTACTGCTTCTGGCCACTTCAGCGCTGTGTCTGACCAGGTTGGAGAGCTGTTCGCCAGTTAGATTGAGAGTCAGCGGTATCTAATTATACGTCAACTCTCAGCCTCGCCATCCTCAGAATCATACCTGTTATGTAACACAATTACATGGAATCCCATAATTATACAGACTAAAATGTACATTAAACATTGATTTAGACAGCAGTTGCCTTTAATTGTCATTTTATTATCTCTTGCTATTGCAAATTCAGATTCAATTCCCTTTGCTGATCAATGTCTTGTATGAGAGCTTGTTTGGCTATATTACAGAGCAAATGGGCAACATATGGCAGAAAATTAGCATATTTGATTAAAAATGTCTGGTTCTAAATCTCATTAAGGCACAGATTCAATAGTCGAATGGCATCTTTATCTTCACAAGGAGGACATTTCTATTCTGCTTTCTTCAATTCTGGTCTTTATTTTTCTCTCCGCAGATGTTGCCTGACCTGCTGAGTTTCTCCATTATTTCCTGTATTTTGTACCACATTACATTTTCTCATTATCCTTCAGACATCCCATTTTGTATTCTAATAGGGTTGGTTCACGTCCATGAGCACTGCTCATGGCTCAAGAGTGAGCAATCTGGTTTAGCTCACTCGGCTAAATCATGGGCTTTTAAAGCAGGCCAGTAGTACGGTTTGATTCCCATACCAGCCTCCCCGGACAGGTGCTGGAATGTGGTGACTAGGGGCTTTTCACAGTAACTTCATTGAAGCCTACTTGTGACAATAAGCCATTTTCATTTTCAATCTGTGCACATAAGGAAGATGGTAAAGAAACCTGTGGTGGGGATGGGGGTGGGCTGGAAGGATGTCAATGCCAGGGACAGAGATTCATTTATCCATGAAAGTGTGTTTTATGCCAAATTATGATTATTAAATGCATCAACTGGAAACATGAATTGACTAAAGTGATTTCAACTCATAGTCAAAATGGCTACCTAACGAGCAACACTGTATATTCCAGCCCCCTTGAGAAGGAGACAGTGGTCTTGCCGGCAGTGCAGCCCCGCCTGGGGATTTCCCAACAGAATGGGGTGGCTTCACTGGGGAATCCCATTGACAGGCGGCAGGAGTAGAGGATCCCGCCACCAATGAATGTCGCGCCAAAACCTTCGTCTTCGCTAGCAGCAACTGAGAATCCCAGCCTACATGCCTGTGGAAACCCATCAAAGACAATGGGTGGGATTCTGCGAAAACCGGCGGGGCGGGCAACTCCGGCGCGAAGGAGTGGCATGAACTACTCCGGCGTCGGGCCGCCGCGCAGGTGTGGAATCCTCTGCACCTTCAGGGGCTAGGCCGGCGCCAGAGTGGTTTGCGCCATGCCGGACGGCGCGGAAGGGGCTTGGCGCCACGCCAACCAGCGCCAAAAGGCCTCCGCCGGCCTGCGCGAGTTGGCGCATGTGCGGGAGTGCCAGCATGTGCTGGCATCATCCCAGCGCAAACGCAGGGGTGTTTATCTCTGTGTCGCCCATCGCGGACTGTTACAGCGGCCGACGAGGAAGAATAGAGTGCCCCCACGGCACAGGCCCACCAGCGGATTGGTGTTCCCCGATCGCAGGCCAGGCCACCGTGGGGGCACCACCTGGGGCCAGAACCCCCGCGTCCCCCCGAGGACCCCGGAGGCCGCCCGCGCAGCCAGGTCCCGCAGTCAAATACCTGTTGTAATTTACGCCGGCGGGACCGGCCGAAAATGGGCGGCCACTCGGCCCATCGCAGGCTGGAGAATCGCCGGGGGGGCACTGCCAGCGGCCGCCGACCGGCACAGCACGATTCCCACCCCCGCAAAACCTCGGCGCCAGAGAATTCGGCAGCCGGCGGGGGCGGGATTCATGCCGCCCCCCGGCGATTCTCCAACCCAGCGGGGGGTCAGAGAATCCCGCCCAATAATCTCAAAGGAATGTGATTGAGCCATGTTTCTTATTTCATTAGTACAAGGTCCAGATACTCAACTGTGTGGACCTTCAAACCTAACCACTTGAACAATGGGACCCTATCTAAGAGGCAGAATCCCCAGACCTGATGCAATCAAATTACAGTTGGAATACATGATCACGTTTGAATTACTGGCCAGTTGGAGAGGGTGGCCAGAGGCCAAACCAGCCCTTTGTCTGCTTGAGTACAACTTAGGACAGTCACTGCACTAGCATTACAGCTACCCATTGCATCAGTACTGTTTTTTGAACAGTAAAGGAATAAAAGGTTCCGGTGAGCGGGCGGGTAAGTGGAAGTAAGTGAGTCCACAAAAAGATCAGCCATGATTTTATTGAATGGCAGAGCAGGCTCGAGGGGCCAGATGGCCTACTCTTATGCCTAGTTCTTATGTTCTTATGTTATTGCACTGGTTTCCACAGGAGAACAAACTGCATTGAAGAATATGATCCCAAAACACCAATAAAAAAATGTAAAATCCAATGTGGGTAAAGAGCGACTGTAATTATTCAGTGACATCTGCACCCTTGGTCAGAGACCTTTTATTCGCTTCTATGTTTCTTTAAACTTTTATTTTCATGTTCCATTTTGGAATTATATTGAGACTATAATACGTTATTTGAAGCTTTTGATTAAATTTCCTGAGTTTTCAAAGTAAACATGCATGCAGAAAATGCTAACTGTATTATGGGGCCTAACTTAATAACAGAACACAACTTTGGCATGACGCTAAACACAATCATATATTCTAGCTTTGTAATAAAACCTAACTTAAAACAAAATAGAACTCAGCCAGATGCTGAGTGGATGATCCATCTCAGTCTCCTCTGGAGGTCCCCAGCATCACAGATGTCAGTCTTCAGCCAATTCTATTCACTCCACCTGATATCAAGAAACAGCTGAAGGCACTGGATATTGAAAAGGCTTTTGACCCTGACAACAATCCAACGGTTGTATTGAAGCTTTGTGCTCCAGAACTTGCCGTGCCCCGGGCCAATCTGCTCCTGTGCAGATACGCCAGCAGCTACCCGGCAATGTAGAAAATTGCCCAGGTATGTCCGCTCCTCAAAGCGGACGATCAATCCAACCCAGTCAATTACTGCCGCATCAGTCTGCTCTTGATCATCAACAAAGTCCTGGAAGGGGGTCATCAACAGTGCTGTCAAGTAACACGTACTCTGCAATATCCTGTTCACTAATGTTCAGTTTGAGTTCTGCCAGGGCCACTTAGTGTCACTGTGGTGAATGTATTACGGCAATAATCCACCATTGTATTTGTACCTGTGCTGTTGCCCTTGTATTTGTATCTGTGATATGCTGTTGCCCTTGTGGGCTTCTCCTATGGGCCATTGTATGGCATTATCCATAGGGGAACATGTTGGGGCATGTATGGGCTCCGCCCATGGTTCCTCCCCTTGAAGGGAGGTATAAAGAGCAGTCAACCTGTAGGCGGTTCTCAGTATTGGATCAGTCGCAGGCAGGCACTGTTCTAAGTTGATTAAAGCCACGGTTTACTTCTACTCTTGTCTCGAGTGAATTGATGGTCGCATCAATTTAATCAACTTTAACGCAACTATGGAATCGGCCCTCAAACCTGATTAACTGGAACGCGATCTGCAGGCCGCGGAGACAAAATAAATTTTTTCGCACTGGCTCCGCTGTTTCAAGGCCTATCTCGCAGCCTTCTCCTCACCTTCCGTCACCGACGAAAAGAAGCTGAGCCTCCTACACGCACGGGTGAGCCATCGAATCTCTGTTCAACTCGACGAGGTGTCCTCCTACGCAGACGCCCTCGCAATGCGTGAATGCCTCTATGTACGGCCCGTGAACGAGGTCTACGCGCGACACATCCTCACCACTCACCGCCAGCGTCCCGGCGAATCGCTAGAAGACTACCTACGCGACCTCATAGTCATCGCACGCAGCTGCAACTACCAGACCGTTACGGCCACTCAACATATGGAACTCGACGTCAGAAACGTCTACATGGCGGGAGTTCGGTCCAGCTACATGAGGCAGCGCCTACTCGAAAAGGGAGCCCTGGACCTGGATCAGACGGTAAAGTTAGCCTCCTCTCTGAAAGTAGCGTTCCAGAGCTTTAACTCGTTCCCAGCTGACCATGCGACTCCCTTGTGGACCCCCGACCAAAGACTACCCCAGGCCTGTGCCGCGCGGCCACCCGCCCATCATGGGGGGGGCTACCCTGCTATTTCTGCGGCCAGTCCCAACACTCCCGGCAGCACTGTCCGGCCCGTAACGTGAACTGCAGCAGCTGCGGGAGAAAAGGACATTTCGCCAATGTTTGCCTGGCCAGGTCCAAGAACACTAACTCACAGGCCCGATCCTCAAACTCACAGGCCCGCAGACCCCGCAGTGTGGCGGCGTGTCTGACGACTCCGCTCCCTGCAGACACGTCATCAGCCTCGTGCTATCCGTGGGGGCAGCCATCTTCCAGCCTTCATAGATGTGCGACTCACGGGGGCCACCATCTTCGCCATCCTCCCCCATGTGGCCGGCCATGTGCAATCCATGGGGGCTGCCATCTTGGGCACCATCTTCCTCACAGCCCGCCACGCTCGACCAACGGGGGATGCCATCTTGGCCGCCATCTGCTACGCCGCTCGACGCGTATAATCAACAAGGGCAGCCATCGCGGAGCTGCCCCTGCACCTCCGACCACACCGGCTACCCGCAACCCAGCGCGGTCACCCTGGACCAGTCGCGACCCAAGCACCTCCGGAGCTCTATGAATATCGTCCGGGTGAACGGGCACGAGACGCCTTGTCTTTTCGACTCCGGGAGCACATTGAGCTTCATTCACCCGGACATGGTAAGACGCTGCTCGCTCACAATTTTCCAGGCGCACCAAACCATCTCCCTCGCCTCTGGGTCGCACTCTGTGCAAATCCGAGAGTCCACTACCGCAACCTTAGCAATACAGGGCGCCGAGTACGGCAATTTTAAATTATATGTGCTCCCAGACCTCTGCGCTCCGCTCCTATTGGGACTAGATTTCCAATGCAACCTCAGGAGCCTAACCCTGAAGTTCGGGGGGGCCCTACCCCCACTCACCATATGCAGCCTTGTGACCCTAAAAGTCGACCCTCCCCCACTCTTCGTAAACCTCACCGCTGACTGCAAACCAGTCGCCACCAGAAGCAGGCGATATAGCATACAGGACAGGATTTTTATCAGGTCCGAGGTCCAGCGACTCTTGCGGGAGGGAGTCATCGAGGCCAGTAATAGCCCCTGGAAAGCTCAGGTGGTGGTCGTCAGGATCGGGGAAATGAACTGGATGGTTGTAGATTACAGCCAAACCATAAACCGGTACACGCAACTCAACGCGTACCCCCTTCCCCGGATTGCAGACATGGTAAACCAGATCGCACACCACCAGGTGTTCTCCACGGTGGATCTGAAGTCTGCATACCACCAGCTCCCAATCCGCCCGGAGGACCGCCACTACGCGGCTTTTGAGGCAGACGGCCACCTTTTCCACTTCCTCCGGGTCCCCTTTGGTGTCACGAACAGGGTTTTGGTGTTCCAAAGAACAATGGACCGAATGATGGACCTGTATAGGCTGCGGGCCACATTTCCGCACTTGGACAATGTCACCATCTGCGGCCATGATCAGCAGGACCACGACGCCAACCTCCACAGATTTCTCCAAACCGCCCAAACCCTAAACTTCACGTACAACAAGGAGAAATGCGTTTTCCGCACAATTAGCCATCCTCGGCTACGTCGTGATAAACGGGGTTCTAGGACCCGACCCTGACTGTATGCGCCCCCTCCTGCAACTTCCCCTCCCCCACTGCCCCAAGGCCCTGAAGAGGTGCCTCGGGTTCTTTTCGTATTATGCCCAGTGGGTCCCCAACTATGCGGACAAAGCCCGCCACTGATCAAAGCTACCATCTTCCCACTGGCAACTGAGGCCCGCCAGGCCTTCAGCTGCATCAAGGCGGACATCGCCAAAGCCGCGATGCGTGCGGTGGACGAGTCCGTCCCCTTCCAGGTGGAGAGCGACGCATCGGAGGTCGCCCTAGCCGCTACCCTCAATCAAACAGGCAGACTGGTAGCGTTTTTTCGCGCACCCTCACCACCTCCGAAATTCGGCACTCCTCAGTCGAGAAGGAGGCCCAAGCCATCGTGGAAGCAGTACGGCACTGGAGGCACTACCTCGCTGGTAGGAGGTTTACCCTCTTCGACCAACAATCGGTAGCCTTCATGTTCGACAATACGCAACGGGGCAAAATCAAGAATGATAAGATCTTGAGGTGGAGGATTGAACTCTCCACCTATAATTACGATATAATATATCGTCCTGGGAAGCTCAACGAGCCCCCAGATGCCCTGTCCCGCGGCACATGCGCCAGCGCGCAAGGTGACCGACTACGGGCTATCCACGATGACCTCTGCCACTCGGGGGTCACCCGGCTTATCCACTATATCAAGGCTTGGAACCTGCCCTACTCCACCAAGGAAGTCAGAGCCATGACCAGCGACTGCCAGATCTGTACGGAGTGTAAACCGCACTTCTATCGACCAGATAAGGCCCACCTGGTAAAGGCATCCCGGCCCTTTGAGCGCCTCAGTATCAATTTCAAAGGGCCCCTCCCCTCTAATAACCGCAATACATATTTCCTCAATATTATTGATGAGTTCTCCCGCATCCCCTTTGCAATCCCCTGCCCCGACATGACCGCAGCCACCGTCATTAAAGCCCTACATAGTGTCTTCACCATGTTTGGTTTCCCCAATTATGTCCACAATGTCCGGGGCTCGTCGTTCATGAGCGACGAACTGCGTCAGTACCTGCTCAGTAAGGGCATTGCCTCGAGCAGGACTACCAGTTATAACCCCAGGGGAACGGGCAGGTGGAGAGGGAGAACGCGACGGTCCGGAAGACATCCTACTGACCCTGCGGTCCAGGAATCTCCCAGTTTCCCACTGGCAGGAGGTCCTCCCCGATGCGCTCCACTCTATTAGGTCCCTACTTTGCACGGCCACATGGCCTCATGACCGCCTAGTTGTTTTCCACAGAAGATCCACCTCAGGGGCCTCCCTTCTGTCCTTGCTGAAGACACCGGGGCCAGTCCTCCTCAGAAAGCACGTCAAGAGCCATAAGTCCGATCCTCTGGTAGAGAGGGTCCAGTCCTACACTCCAACCCCCAGCACGCTGATATCGAACACCCGATGGCCGACAGGATACGGTCTTCCTCCGGGACCTGGCGCTCGCCGGTTCCACCACCATCACCACCGCCCCTCCACCATATCCCACTCAACCTACCATGACCAGCGCCCCCGCCCCTATATGGCTCCCGCGCTCCCTCCCGCCCGCCATCCCCCCTTCACCGATCCACAGGAATGAGGCTCCAGAAGAGAGGCTCCCGGAGTCCACGTCTGTATCCGCACCGGCGCCCTCACTACCGATGCCAGCACGGACGAGTTCGACACCCAGGCCAGCAACAACGCCAGAGCTTCGGCGATCACAGCCCGGCTGAACTTATGAACCCGTCACCCCCGCCGGACTTCATTTTTTAAACAGGGGGTGAATGTGGTGAATGTATTATGCCAATAATCCACCATTGTATTTTTATCTGTGCTGTTGCCCTTGTGGACTTTTCCTATGGGCCATTGTATGGTAGTATCCATAGGGGAACCTGTTGGGACATGTATGGGCTCCGCCCATGGCTCCTCCCCTTGAAGGGAGGTATAAAGAGCAGTCGACCTGTAGGCGGTTCGCAGTATTGGATCAGTCGCAGGCAGGCACTGTTCTAAGTTGATTAAAGCCATGGTTTACTTCTACTCTTGTCTCGAGTGAATTGATGGTCGCATCAGTCATCCTGACTTCGTTACAGCCTTTATTCAAACATGGACAAACAAGCTAAACTCGAGGTGAGGTGAGGGTGAGAGCCCTTGACATCAAGGCAGCGTTTGCCCGACTATGGCATCAATGAGCCCCAACAAAACTGAGTCAATGGGAATCAGCGAGAAAATTCTCTGCTGGTTGGAGTCAAACCTAGCACAGTCAGTCACCCAAGGCTGGAATTGAACCTGGGACCCTGGCACTGTGAGGCAGCAGTGCTAACCACTGTGTCACCGTGCCGCCCTTAATAAATAGAATTAATAAATAGGAACAGAAACTTGGGTGATGCTTGCTTGGATCTGCTCATCTGTAATTAATCAAAGCACTTCCTTCCACCTCTTCCTCAGCTCACTGGGAAAATGTGTGACAATCGGAAGCCAATATATCTCCAGAAATGGACAACACAAAAGAGGCTGGGAAGATTGTAATAAACAACATTTCAAAACTTACTCAAATTTGATTACAGTTTGCCTTACAATTGTCACAGACAGTTTTAAAAGTCTGATGATGTATCAGTCCATGGATGTGCATTTCTTACCCTTGGAGTGAATGAGTCAATTAAACAGAACCCAACAGCAAAGCCCTTTGTATTTAAAGGGAAAGCGTAATTTAATTGTACAATCTTGTTTTGGACGTCACTTAAGAAAAAAATAAAGTCACAAATGTCTTGTTTTTATTTATTTATTTTTAATACATTCAGAGTACCCAATTTTTTTTCCCAATTAAGGGGCACTTTAGCATGGCTAATCCACCTGCACATCTTTAGGTTCTGGGGGCGAAACCCACACAAACACGGGGAGAACGTGCAAACTCCACATAGGCAGTGACCCAGAGCCAGGATCGAACCTGGGACCTCAGTGCTGTGAGGCAGCAATGCTAACCACTGCGCCACCGTATTCCATCTTGTTTTTATAATGTAGGATGGCCAACACCACTGTTATGAATTAACTTTGTTACTAACACATTTCCGGAACATGAGCACACAACTGCAAAGCATCTGTAACCTTGGTACAACCTTTTCTCACATGTGCCATCTGACCTTTGACCCCATGGGGTGCAAAGTGTACCGTAGTGTAGCTAATACTGGAGTCCACCACCACATTCACCCTATCATCATGACAATTAACATATACACGCATGAAGGCTAGCTACAGAGAAAAATAAAAGTGATACTTCTAAAATTGAATAATTTATGTTCAATGTTATTCCGTGTTGATCTGACATGTTTTTAAATTTTGTTGCCTGAAGAGAAAGATTTGAAGTTATGGACTTGTCTCTGCTGTTGCTATTTGATTTGATTTGATTTATTATTGTCACATGTATTAGTATAAAGTGAAAAGTATTGTTTCTTGCATGTTATACAGACAACGCATACCGTACATCGGGAAGGAAGGAGAGACTGCAGAATATAATGTTACAGTTATAGTAAGGTGTAGAGAAAAGATCAACTCGAGGTAGGCCCATTCAAAAGTCTAATGGCAGTAGGGAAGAAGCTTGGGCGGAATTCTCCGACCCCCTGCAGGGTCGGGGAATCGCCCGGGCCATCGTAAATCCCGCCCCCGCCGTGGCCGGAATTCTCCACCACCCGGGAATTGGTGGGGGCGGGAATCGCGCCCCGCCTGTTGGCGGGCCCCCCGCGGCGATTCTCCGGCCCGCAATGGGCTGAAGTCCTGCAGCTTTCAGGCCTCTCCCACCGACATGGTTTAAACCACCTCTGTGCCGGCGGGAGCAGGCGGCGCGAGCATGGCTCCACCATGGCGGAGGCGGAAGAGACCCCTTCCACCGCGCATGCGCCGGTGGTGACGTCAGCGGCCTCTGACGCTCCGGCGCATGCACGGACTCACGCTGACCGGCGAAGACCTTTCGGCCAGCCCCGCCGCCGGCGAGCCACTTCGGCGCCACCTTTGGGGAGGCCTGACGCCGGAGTGGTTGGCGCCACTCCGCTACGCCGGGACCCCCCCCCGCCCCGCCGGGTAGGGGAGAATACCGCCCCTGTTCTTGAGTCGGTTGGTGCGTGACCTCAAACTTTGGTATATTTTTCCTGACGGAAGAAGGTGGAAGAGAGCATGTCGGGGTGTGTGGGGTCCTTAATTATGCTGGCTGCCTTTCTGAGGCAGTGGGAATTATAGATAGAGTCAATGGATTGGAGACTGGTTTGCGTGATGGACTGGGCTACATTCACAACATTTTGTAGTTTCCTGCAGTCTTGGGCAGAGCAGGCTCCATACCAAGCTGTGATACAACCAGAAAGAATGCTTTCTATGGTGCATCTGTAGAAGTTGGTGAGAGTCGTAGCTGACATGCCAAATTTCAGAGAAAGTAGAGTCGTTGGTGGGCTTTCTTAACTATAGTGTCAGCATGGGGGGGACCAGGACAGGCTGTTGGTGATCTGTTCACCTAAAATCTTGAGGCTCTCGACCCTTTCCACTTCGTTCCCATTGATGTAGACAGGGGCATGTTCTCCACTGTACTTCCTGAAGTCAATGACAATCTCCTTTGTTTTGTTGACATTGAGGGAGAGATTATTGCCGTCGCACCAGTTCACCAGATTCTCTATCGCATTCCTATACTCTGTCTCGTTATTGTTTGAAATCCGACCCACCACGGTGGTGTCATCAGCAAATTTGAAAATCGAGTTGGAGGGGAATTTGGCCACACAGTCATAGGTTTATAAGGTGTATAGTAGGGGGCTGAGGACACTGCCTTGTGGGGCACCAGTGTTGAGGATGATCGTGGAGGAGGTGTTGTTGCCTATCTTAACTGATTGTGGCCTGTGGGTGAGAAAGTTCAGGATCCAGTCGCAGAGGGAGGAGCTGAGGCCAAGGACACGGAGTTTGGAGATGAGTTTCGTAGGAATGATGGTGTTGAAGGCTGAGCTGTGGTCGATAAATAGGAGTCTGACATAGGTGTATTTTTTACCTAGGTGTTCCAGGGTAGAGTGCAGGGCCATGGTGATGGTGTCTGCTGTGGACCTGTTGTAGCGATAGGCGAACTGTAGTGGATCAAGGCAATCCGGGAGGCTGGAGTTGATTGGTGCCATGACTAACCTTTCGAAGCACTTCATGGTGATGGATGTCAGAGCCACTGGACGATAGTCATTAAGGCACGCTGCTTGACTATGGCTCCCGTAGCTGACCTGAAGGAGGTTGTTTTTCTCAGATGAGGTTGAAGTTGGAAACAGGGTGGGACGTGGCGGGGGGAGGGGAGGCAGAGGGAGGAGGTTCTATATTTCCCTTTCATTGATCTGCGGTGTGGGTTCATTTATTTGTAGCCTGGTTGATTACAGCAGTTTGATGGCTGTGCCTATTTTCCCCCTCTCTCTGTATGGCTCTGTTTCAAGATGGATGTCCAAACTGGTTCCTTCTGTTGTAAACAGCCTGCCTTTTGAATGTTTTTTGCAATAAAGCCCAGTCAAATCATTTTCCAAATACGGAAACTGCTCAGCCCATATCTGGACATTGTCTGCTTGGCCCAATGGGTCTTAGGACCTATTGAATTCCATCGGCGGAATTCTCCATTCCTGAGATTAAGTGTTGACGCCGGGGCAGGATTTGCGGAGTTCTATGACAGCAAAACCGGTGCCGCACCTGGAGCGACTGTCAAAGGCCTAGCACCGGCGCCACTTGGAACACAATCGATTCCAATGAGATAGAGTGCCAGATTCACTGGATTAGCAATTGACACTCAGGAGGCCGACAAGCTGCAGCCACATATACACACTTCATTCCCCACACACACCAGCCCAGCCAACAAGATGGCAGCAAGGTTCACGGACACCTCAACCTATTTCCATGGCCTCTTGTTCTAGATTGCCCCACAAGGGAAGCATTTGGTCCATGTGTACTTTACCAATCTCTTTTAGTATTTTATACACCTCGATCAGGTCCCTTCTCATCTTTCTAAACTCCAGCGAGTATAAGCCCAAACTGCTTAATCTCTCCTCATACGTCAACCCCTTCATCCCCGGGATCAATCTGGTGAACCTCTTCTGAACTGCCTCCAATGCCACCACATGCTTCCCCAAATAAGGGGACCAAAACTGTGCACAATACTCCAGGTGTGGTCTCACCAACACCCTATACAATTATCCATTATGATTTTTACTGCCCCATGAAAACATGTTTCCTGATTTCCTCCCGACAAGGCCCAGCCCTAATTTTAAGTCTTTGCTCCTTTGCTCTCGATCCTTGAACCAGAGGAAATAATTTCAATACGTCAATTTAGCCACCTCTTAATCTTTTATACCTGAGGGAATATATACCAAGCATGGGATCTTCTGACTTTGGGAAATATGGAGAGTCGCTGACTTTCAGCAACTCTCCATATTTTCCAGTCCCCCACAAGAGACCAAAATAAATCCCACCCCAAGTCTCTCCAACCTCAACTTCACCCTCCGCAGTGATTCTTCTCTTTGGATGAGCTCTTTAATTGGGTTTCTGTAAGCAGCACGGACCCGAGCAACCCGAGTGTCCTATTCCACTGACTCTATGCTAATGAGCAAGATCGAACAGGACAAGTTTCCATGTGGAAGGTGTCAAATAACTCAACCATCTGCTGCTCCTGCACAAACATTACATTCAAAGGAGATTCTCTAGCATCCATACCCAAAGCATTATTTTGAAATAAAGCAGTGCAAGAAAATGTGATGCTACAAATATAAGGTGGCGGTGGTGTAGTGGTATTGTCACTGGACTAGTAATCCAGACTCCCAGATTCATGCTCTGGGTACCTTAGTTTAAATATTGCCACTGCAGATGGTGAAATTTAAATTCAATAAAATATCTGGAATTTAATAGTGCTAATGCCTTTTAGGGAAGGAAATCTGTCGTCTTTACCCGGTCTGGCCTGCATGCGAAGGCAGACCCACAGCAATGTGGTTGACTCTTAACTGCCCCCTCAAGGGCAATCAGGGATAGGCAATAAATGCTGGCCCAACCTGCGGCGCCCACGTCCCATGAAAAAATAAGTAAATAAACTAGTGCAAATAATATGTAAAACTGATGCCATGGCAATTTAATTCTACGTTCCGCAGAATAGTCTCACCCATTGCGGCACACATAATGGAAACTGGCAAATTGCGACAATTTTACATTAAATAGCTCACATTTATATTATCTTTTGGGTAACTGTACATTTTCTGTTGCCCCAACCAACTCATTGCAGCACCGTGATTTTGTTACTTGTGACACTTGGTGATGCCTGTTGCTAAGTGTAATGAACTCCAATTGGCTTTATTGGTTGGCCAATTGGAGTATGAGCTCCCTCAATGATAGCTTATTGAGGGGGCCCATATAATCACCTGTGTAGGCTTTGTGAGCCAGTCTTAAGTTGACTGGACTGCTAGCAGCACTGTTTGTAGCTGCTCCTGTAATATCGTTATTGTAAATAAATATTGGTGTGGTGACGGAACTCCTGCCTCCCGTGGATTACTACAGTGGCGACGAGGTAAACTACGAATTTTGCGGAGACCAGCTGCCGCACTCGGAGGGTAAGCCTTGCCATTTTAAAAATGCCGTTTTTTGGGAGGTTAGAGGCATTCGACCCGGCTATTGAGGACTGGTCCCAGTATGTGGAGGGAATGTGTTACTTCTTCCGGGCAAATGATATACTGACGGACGAAAGGAGACGGCTTATCCTGCTGTCGGCATGCGGACCCTCCGCTTTCGCCATTATACGTAGTCTGACTTATCCAGATGCGCCGGACACGAAAACTTTCCAAGAAGTAACAGAATTGGTGAAAGAGCACTACGACCCAAAACCACCCCTCATTTTGCGTAGGTACAGATTCTACACAGCGAAGCGGGAAGACAGGGAGTCAGTCACGAATTTCTTGACCCGCCTGAGAAGGCTGGCAGAAAAATGTGAGTTCGGCCCGACGCTAAATGAAATGCTTCGGGACCGGTTAGTGTGTGGTATAAACGACCTCACAATACAGAAACGCCTGTTGGCGGAAATGGAGCTAGACTGCAGGCAGGCGTTACAGCTCACACTGTCCCTAGAAAAGGCAGCAAGTGGGGCGCAGGAACTACAGGGCACGCCAATGGAGGTAGATACCTGTGAGAGGGACTACCACAACGGGTCCTGCTACCAGATAGCCCTCTCAGGAAAAACCTGAGGAATAGAGGGAAAAAGGAAAACCCCAGAACTGTCCCCAAGTCTGCCAGGACTAACTGGAGACAGAGGGAAGTACCGGCTGAGGCTCCCCCAACAGAGAAGGACCGTTTCTGGCACCAGACAGAGTGGGGTACAATGACAGAAACCCTAGAAGGAGGTGGCAAAAGAGGAATAGCAGGTGGGGACGCAGGGAAGTACATAACCTAGACGCCCCATCCTCCTCCGAAGGGGAACCATTATATAATATTGCAATGAAGAAAGCAGAACCCATTAGGATTACCCCACGGGTGAACGGGCGGCCGACAATAATGGAAATAGACACGGGTGCGGCCGTATCAGTAATGGGAGTGGCAGCATTTAGAAAAATCAAAGATGGACTCCAGCCACTAACCCTAACAAAAACATCGACAAAACTTAAAACCTACACGGGGGAACCCCTGGAAGTTCTAGGCACGACTCATGTACCTGTGGAATATGAGAAACAATTGCTCAGATTACCGTTGACAATAGTAGAGGGCTCCGGATCGAGCTTAATTGGATGGAACTGGCTGAAAGACCTAAAATTAGATTGGATGAAAATTTTCCAGAGTGGAAGCGGGCAGTTGAGTGGAGTACTCCAAAAATACCCGGAGGTCTTCCAGGAAGGTTTGGGGGAAATCATAGGCGCCAAAGCAACTTTGCACGTAGACTCAGAAGCCCTTCCGAAATTTTGTAATGCCAGGCCGGTACCTTTTGCACTAAGAAAGAAAGTAGATGACAAAATAGAAAGGTTACGGCGCAACGGCATTATCAGACCAGTACAATTCTCGGAATGGGCAGCGCCAGTGGTACCAATTTTGAAGCCAGATGGCTCGATACGTCTCTGTGGAGATTTCAAACAGACAGTATACAAATACGCACTGCTGAACAAATACCCAATCCCGAAAATAGACGACCTATATGCCAAATTGGCAGGTGGGCTTTTGTTCACGAAACTAGACATGAGCCACGCCTACCTGCAGTTAAAACTGGACAAGGGCTCCCAGAAGTTCGCTACGATCAACACCCTGAAGGGCCTTTTTCGTTATACTAGGCTACCTTTTGGAGTGTCATCAGCCTGCGCTATATTCCAGCAGACGATGGAAAATATTCTGCAGGGACTACTGCAGGTGGCGATTTATTTGGACGATGTCTTAATCATGGGTAGGACAAACAGGGAACACTTAAGGAACCTGGAGGAAGTGCTCAGTTCGCAAAGGCAGGCGTACGGCTAAAAAGAGAAAAATTTGTTTTTCTGGCCCCACAAGTGACGTACCTGGGATATAAAGTAGACGAGTCAGGCTTACATCTATTAGAAGACAGAGTAAGGGCAATAAAAGAAGCCCCAGCTCCCACCACGGTCCAGGAGTTACGATCATTTCTAGGGTTGGTAATCTATTATAGAAAATTTATTGAAAATTGTCCATCCTGGAAGCCCTCCACCAGCTACTAAAAAAGGGGCAAGAATGGAAATGGTCCGCCTACCAAAACCGAGCATTTAGGGACATTAAGGAATAGCTGTCATCCTAAAATGTCCTAGAGCATTATGACCCAAGGAAGGAGTTGGTGGTCACTTGTGATGCATCCCCATACGGGGTAGGAGCCGTCGTAGCCCATAGAGGAAGGAATGGGGAAGAACGGTCAATGGCCTAATCTTCGAGGACCTTGGCGATGTCTGAGAGGAAGTACGCCCAAATCGAGAAGGAAGGACTGGCGGCGATAATCGCAGTAAAAAAACTTAACCAGTATCTGTACGGGCGGAAATTCACCATAGTGACGGACCATAAGCTGTTATTAGGGTTATTAAAAGAAGACAAGTCAATACCCCCGATTGCATCAGCTAGAATCCAACGCTGGGCGTTGCTACTGGCGGCATATAGATACGTTCTGGAGCACAGACCGGGAACGCGAGTAGCACATGCAGATGCTTTGAGCAGACTTCCCCTCCCGGACACTCCGCCGCAAATACCAAAAGTAGAGGAGACAGTAATGACTCTAAATTTTTTGGACACCCTACCAGTAGACGCAGAACATATTCGGTTCTGGATGCAAAAAGACCCAGTTTTAGCCAAGGTGAAGCATTTACTGCTAACAGGGGAACTGGAAAGACCAGTGGAGCCCCAGATGCACCCATACTGGAGCAGAAGGGACCAAATAACCATAGAAGACGGTATCCTATTATGGGGAGCCCGGGTAATCGTCCCAGCTCAGGGCCGTCAGGCAATCTTAACTGAGTTACATCACGGACACCCAGGGGTGTCTAAAATGAAGATGCTAGCTCGAAGCTACGTTTGGTGGCCAGGTTTGGACACAGACATAGCAGCCTTGGTACGTCGGTGCCAGGAGTGCCACCAGCGGCGCCATTGCACCCGAGGGAATGGCCAGGCAGACCGTGGACCCGCCTGCATATTGACCATGCCGGCCCTTTCATGGGCTCAATGTTTTTGGTGATAGTGGACACCCACTCCAAATGGTTGGACGTCCACCGGGTAAACACGGCAAGTACAGCATTGACAATTGAAAAGCTCAGGGACTCGTTTGCAACACATGGACTTCCAGAGGTATTGGTGTCGGACAACGGAACGGCATTCACAAGTGGGGAATTTGGAAAATTCCTGAAGGAAAACGGAGTCCGTCACATCCAAACGCCCCCTTACCATCCAGCGACCAACGGCCTGTCAGAGAGAGCGGTCCAGACACTTAAAGCGGGACTCAAGAAGCAGCCAGCAGCGTCAATAGACACAAAGCTCTTCCGCTGGCTGTTTGATTACAGGACCACACCGCATTCCACAACGGGCATATCGCCAGCTGAACTCTTAATGGGAAGGCGGCTGTGAACGAGGCTGAGTCTCCTTTTCCCAAATTTAACGGGGAAAGTGGAGAAACATCAGGAGGCCCAACGCAGGGGGCATGATAAAAGTCGGCAGCAGAGACATTTCCTGGTGGGGGCACTGGTTTGGGTCAAGAATTATGGGAATGGACCAATGTGGGTCAAAGGCACGGTAGAGTCCCAAACAGGGCCCATATCCTATGAGGTTTCAATAGGAGGTAAGGTGCTGAAGAAGCACCTAGACTAAATAAGGGCAGCGGAACCACACCTGGAGGAAGGCGAAGCAGGACTGCCTCAAGCTGGGATAGTCCAGACGGAAAGGATACCCACACCCTAGCCCCGAGCAATTTCTCCAGACCCCGTCATCCAGTCGTCAGAGTCGGAGATGGACACACTCGACGAGGCCGCCGCGACACCTCTCCCCGAGGAGGAGGAAGAACAACTTCCAAGGAGGTCGTCAAGGAAAAGACGGGCACCTATAAGGTACACCCCGCCCACTTCGGAGAACGACCCGGCGGACGACACAGAGGTGACAGACCCAGACATGAGGAGCAGGAAGAAGCTCAGAGGAATGCCAGCTGGTAGGAATTCCTCGGACCTTGGGGGGGAGGAGTGTAATGAACTCCAATTGGCTTTATTGGTTGGCCAATTGGAGTATGAGCTCCCTCAATGATAGCTCATTGAGGGGGCCCATATAATCCTGTGTAGGCTTTGTGAGCCAGTCTTAAGTTGACTGGACTGCGAGCAGCACTGTTTGTAGTTGCTCCTGTAATATCATTATTGTAAATAAATATTGGTGTGGTGACGGAACTCCTGCCTCCCGTGGATTACTACACTAAGCATCAGTAATACTGTAAAGCACAGCAGCACGGTGGCCCAGTGGTTAGCACTGCTGCATCACGGTGCCGAGGTCCCAGGTTTGATCCCAGTTCTGGGTCACTGTCTGCGTGGAGTTTGTACATTCTCCCTGTGTTTGCATGGGTTTCGCCCCCGTAACCCAAAGATGTGCAGGGTAGGTGGATTGGCCACGCTAAATTGCTCCTCAATTGGAAAAAATGAATTGGGTACTCTGAATCTAAAAATAAAGTAAATTCCAAAGCAATAACGGGCAACCATACGGCCCGGGAGCCACGTAAGGCCCATCCGGGTTCTAGTACGCCCCACGAGACAGTTTGTTGACCGTTGCCCATGCACCGGGTTTTGCCAAATTCCACTGATTTCCATTTGTGCAGCTCTTTTTTCGACTGGTATGCCTGAAGTGATTCACACGTTATGCAAGGGCAAGAGAAATTAGATGTGGCTGATTACTCACAACACTGACTGTGAGAACTGTGCACTCCTCTGCATCTCAAGTGTAAATATTTATTTTGTTTTTACCATTTGAAGTTAATGACAGTTATATTAATATATGGAACATTAAAAATTTTCTATAACTCGTTATGAAATATTCAGCACATATCAAATGTGGTCAATTTATTCATGGGCTATGGTTAGCCAACATACCTGATTTCAATCTTGTGGCCTACTGGGATGAAGGAGGGCCACTCACACGACGCACTCACTAGCCTACAACCACTGCTGTAAAGCCTCCCGAAATTACAATGCTATTTCTCTCACCTCCCTATTACTTACTATCTCCTAATGCTCGGCTGAACTCCAGTAACCCCTCACCTGCCCTACAATGGCCTGCTTATTGCTCCTTTCGTTTCTCTGTTATTTCTGCTGTCCTCCTCTGCAGCCGTGATCTCATCTCCCTCAGCTAGCTCCCACTGATCCTGCCCTTAGGTTACCACACTGGGCTAAGTCTTTTTCCTTTGATCATGCCAACCATTTAAAAAGATTTAAGGATGTCTAGTGGTGGCCATGGAGTGAATGGTGGCTCCTACTTGAGGTGGAATTGTTTTGGTCTTTGTTACCCATTTACAGTACAAAGTACAGGAAATGACAGAGCTAACGATTCTCCTTTGGGTGGTCATGTCTCAGCCCTATCAAGGAGTGCAACTGTAAAGGGGCAACAGGAGCTTTCGCGATGTGTGACAGAAGGAATGATGGTGGAGAGCTCTGTGGCATCATTGTCTGCTCAGTGGTCTACAGTTGATAGAGTGTTTGAACAGCCAAATTCTACAGCAAAGGCAGGGGGCCTCAGAGGACCTGGCTAAGGTGGCAGATCTGATTCGGGGAACCATTGAGAAAGTGGAGCAGAGGTCGGAAGCACATAGTGTATCGCTCCAAAAAGTAGACAATTGGGTGGAGGACCATGAGGACTGACTGAGACCGCTGAGCAGACAATGATGCCACAGAGCTCTCCACCATCATTCCTTCTGTCACACCTCGCAAAAGCTCCTGGTCTGACTGTTGCCCCTTTACAGTTGCACTCCTTGATAGGGCTGAGACATGACCACCCAAAGGAGAATCGTTAGCTCTGTCGTTTCCTGTACTTTGTACTGTAAATGGGTGACAAAGACCAAAACAATTCCACCTCAAGCAGGAGCCACCATTCACTCCATGGCCACCACTAGACATCCTTAAATCTTTTTAAATGGTTGGTATGATCAAAGGAACAAGACTTAGCCCAGTGTGGTAGAGTAAGGCCAGGGTCAGTGGGAGCTAGCTGTACTCAGCCCGGTTGTGTATCACATACCTGGGTCAGGAATTCTACATGGATATGCTGAAGGAGGCAAGTAGATGCAGTGAGATTATGGACTTGACGACTTGTAAAATGATTGGACTATGGAGATACCAGTGGGGGGAGTGTTTGCGCTTTGCGGCTGGGTTAAGTGTTGTGTCATGTTTTATATCATTTGCGTTATTGGGTTGTGGGAATAAGTGGGAATGTGAAGTTGTAGGGGGGGGGTGGTTTGGCGAATGCAGTTGCCTCGAGGAACATAAGAACATAAGAACATAAGAACTAGGAGCAGGAGTAGGCCATCTGGCCCCTCGAGCCTGCTCCGCCATTCAATTAGATCATGGCTGATCTTTTGTGGACTCAGCTCCACTTTCCGGCCCGAACACCATAACCCTTAATCCCTTTATTCTTCAAAAAACTATCTATCTTTACCTTAAAAACATGTAATGAAGGAGCCTCAACTGCTTCACTGGGCAAGGAATTCCATAGATTCACAACCCTTTGGGTGAAGAAGTTCCTCCCAAACTCAGTCCTAAATCTACTTCCCCTTATTTTGAGGCTATGTCCCCTAGTTCTGCTGTCACCCGCCAGTGGAAACAACCTGCCCGCATCTATCCTATCTATTCCCTTCATAATTTTAAATGTTTCTATAAGATCCCCCCTCATCCTTCTAAATTCCAACGAGTACAGTCCCAGTCTACTCAACCTCTCCTCATAATCCAACCCCTTCAGATCTGGGATTAACCTAGTGAATCTCCTCTGCACACCCTCCAGCGCCAGTACGTCCTTTCTCAAGTAAGGAGACCAAAACTGAACACAATACTCCAGGTGTGGCCGCACTAACACCTTATACAATTGCAACGTAACCTCCCTAGTCTTAAACTCCATCCCTCTAGCAATGAAGGACAACATTCCATTTGCCTTCTTAATCACCTGTTGCACTTGTAAACCAACCTTCTGTGACTCATGCACTAGCACACCCAAGTCTCTCTGAACAGCGGCATGCTTTAATATTTTATCGTTTAAATAATAATCCCGTTTGCTGTTATTCCTACCAAAATGGATAACCTCACATTTGTCAACATTGTATTCCATCTGCCAGACCCTAGCCCATTCACTTAACCTATCCAAATCCCTCTGCAGACTTCCAGTATCCTCTGCACTTTTCGCTTTACCACTCATCTTAGTGTCATCTGCAAACTTGGACACATTGTCCTTGGTCCCCAACTCCAAATCATCTATGTAAATTGTGAACAATTGTGGGCCCAACACGGATCCCTGAGGGACACCACTAGCTACTGATTGCCAACCAGAGAAACACCCATTTATCCCAACTCTTTGCTTTCTATTAATTAACCAATCCTCTATCCATGCTACTACTTTACCCTTAATGCCATGCATCTTTATTTTATGCAGCAACCTTTTGTGTGGCACCTTGTCAAAGGCTTTCTGGAAATCCAGATATACCACATCCATTGGCTCCCCGTTATCTACTGCACTGGTAATGTCCTCAAAACATTCCACTAAATGAGGGGCCAGCATGCTCGTGGATAGGCTAATTAACGGGAGTGAAGTGGGGGATAGGTCTGCTATGGGGGTATGGTGGTGGGACGGCCTAGCTTTCTTTCTCTTTTTCTCTGTTAGGGTGGGGGGTGGTTGGGGCGGGTGGGGGATTTGCTGACATGGACGGAGTTGGTGTAGTATAGTTGCTAAAGGGGTGATGGCGGCGGACCCTAGGGGGGTGCGGGGCCAATACCTGGGGGAGCTAGTTAAAGTAGAGATATGGCTGACCAGAGTGGAGGGGGTAGGACCCGGGGACCCCCCCCCCCCCCCCACCCCCCCCCCACCCCCACCCAACTGGTTTCATGCAATGTTTGGGGATTAAATGGGCTGGTTAAGAGGCTGCACATGTTTGCACAGGGATCAGATGAGACTGTGGAAGGGATGGGTGGGCCAGGTGTTTCATTTGGGCTGGCTATGAAGGAGTTGGGGTGGCTGGGTTGGTTAATAAGAGGGTGTCCTTTGCAGTGGGGGGCATAGTGGCGGAGCCTGGGAGTAGATAAGTGATGGTGAGCGGGAGGTTGGAGAGGGCAACCATGGTGCCCCAAAATGGGATGATGTGGAGTTTATGAGGCGAGTTCTGGCAAAGCATCCGAGCCTGGACACGCACCAGCTGATAATTAGGGGGCTGGATTTTAATACAGTGTTGGATCTGAGGCTGGACAGGTCATGCCCTATGATCTATGAGGATTTTGGCAATGGGGAAAGGGTTGTTGGCAGTTTGAGAGGTGGGGGGTGGGCAAAGGAATTTTCGTTCTTTTTGCATGTCCAAAGGGGGTACACCCGGATTGATTATTTAGTCATGACAAAGCAGCGTTGGCGATGGTAGTTGGGACTGAGTTTTCAACAATCGTGGTATCTGACCATGCGCCACACTGGGTGGACTTGTGGGTAGAGGGGCCGGGCTCCCAGAGGTCACAGTGAAATGAAAAAAATGAAAATGAAAAGTGGAGGTTGGATATGGGATTATTGGCCGATAAGGAGGTATGTGAGAAGATAGGGGTGACTATCCGGAACTATGTGGACCACAATAAGCAAGGGAAGTCTCAGCAGTTTTGTTGTGGGAGGCATTGAAGGCAGTGGTTAGAGGGGAGTTTATTTTGATTAGGGTGCATAAGGTGAGGGCGGATCAGGCAGAGAGGCTGATGCTGGTGGAGGCCATTCTGGCGGTGGCCCCTGAGGAGGCGCTCCTGAGGAAGAGGCAGAAGTTCCAAATAGAGTTTGGTCTCGTGTCGACAGGGGAGGTGGTGGGACAGCTGTGAGGGACGGAGGGGCAGTGTACGAGTATGAGGAGGAGGCGAGTAGGATGCTCACGCAACAGCTCAGGAGGCAAGGGGCGGCGAGGGAGATTGGCAGATGAGAGATGGGGGGGGGGGGTTGGCAGGTGGGTGGCAGGCAGGTAACAGAGCATTGGAGGTAAATCGGGTGTTTGAGGCCTCTTATTGGAAGTTGTACAGTTCAGAGCCCCCGGTAGGGAGGAGGGCATAAGGCGGTTTCTGGATTGGCTGGAGTTCCCGAGGATGGATGAGGTGAGGGTGTGGGGACTGGGGGTGCCAATTAGACGGGGGAGGTTATGGATTGTGTGTGGGAAATGCATTCGGCGAAGACCCCAGGTCCAGCGGGTTCCCAGCTGAGTTTTATAAGAGGTTTGGACCAGAGCTTGGACACCTGTTCGTGAAGATGTACAATGAGTCAGTGGGGAGGGCCGAGCTCCCCCCCCCCCCACCCATGTTGAGTCAGGCATCAATCTCACAAATTTTAAAGAAATAGAAAGACCCGGAGCAGTGTGGGTCGTACCGCCCGATATCGTTGTTAAATGTGGTTGCGAAGCTATTGGCGAAGGTGCTGGTGGTGAGGATAGAGAAGTGTGTGCCGAGAGTGATCGGGGAGGACCAGAGGGGTGGCAGCTATCAGTCAATATTTGGAGGTTATTGAATGTGATAATGATGCCCTCGACGGACCAGGAGGTGGAGGTGTTTCTGTCTATGGACACAGGGAAGGCATTTGACCGTGTGGATTACTTATTCGAGGTGCTGGTGCAGTTGCGATTTCGGGAGGGTTTTGTCGACTGGGTGAGATTCTTGTATACGGCGCCGAAGTGCATGTGGAGCAATAGTGTCAATTCGGAGTATTTTGGTTTGCACGGGGAGATGAGACAGGGGTGCTGGTTCTCCCTTTGCTCTTTGCCCTCGTGGTTGAACCGTTGGTAATGGTACTTAGGGCTGCGAGGGGGTGCGGGTCATTGGGAGGGGAGGGGAGGGTGGAGTATCGAGTCTCTTTATACGCTTATGACCTCTTGTTATATATTGCGAACCCGGTTGAAAGTTGTGACAGAATTATGGGGATCTTGGGGGAGTTCAGTTTTTTTTCCGGGTTTCAGCTCAATATGGGGAAAATTGAGGTATTCACGATCAATGCCTGGGGACGGGAGGGCGTTTGACAAGGTTGTCGTTTCGGTTGGTAGGAGCGGGCTTTCATTATCTTGGGATACATGTGGCACAGAGCTGGGCCCAGCTGCCCAAGTTGAATCTGGCAAAGCTAGTGGAGGGAATGAAGGAAGACTTTAGGAGGTGGGATGTGTTGCCTTTGTTGTTGGCTGGAAGGGTCCAGATGAGAGTGCTACCGAAGGTTTTGTTTGTTTTTCAGAACCTCTTGATTTTTGTGCCCCAGTTTTTTTTTAGTCAGGTGAATAAGGTGATACTGTGGTTCGTATGGGTGGATAATATTCCCCAGACCAGTCGGACTTTCTGGAAAGGGATAGGTGGGGGGGAAGGGCTGTGAATTGGGCAATGAATGTAGTTACGGTTCGGAAGTGGTAGTAAAGGAGACGTCGGTGTGGGGACAGATATAAGAGGCTTTGCATAAAGGGACCAGTCTGAGGGTCGTATTGTTGGCAGCTCTTCCATTCTCGCCGGCTAGGTAGCCCACGAGCCGGGTGGTGGTGTCAGTATTGAGGGTGTGGAATCACTGTCGGCAGCACTGTAGGATAGAAGGTATGTATCGCTGGGTGCCGATTTGTGTCAACCACAGGTTTGTTCGGGCAGGGCTGGTGCCACTTCCAGTGCCAGAGGACAAGCTGCTGTCCAAGGATGTGATAGATGAGGGCAAGGTGCCAGACATATATGGGGATGATGATAGTGCCCTGATGGAGGAAGCCCGGCATAAGTGGGAGGAGGAGTTGGGACGGGGGATGCAAACCAGGATGTGGAGCGAGGCTCTGCGGAGGATAAACTCATCCTCGTCGTGTGCAAGACTGAGTCTCATACAGTTTAATGTTGTGCATCGGGCTCAAATGATGGGTCCAGGATGAGCTATTTCTTTCCAGGGGTGGCAGATAGGTGTGGGCAGAGTGCAATGAGTCTCGCGAACCATGTCCATATGTTTTGGGCATGTCCGAGCTTGAAGGGGTTCTGTAAAGAGTTTGCAAACGTAATGTCAAAGATTTTGAGGGTGGAGGTTGTGCTGAGCCCATGGGTGGCGATATTTGGGGTGTCGGAGGAACCGGGAGTGCAGATGGGAAGAGAGGCAGACATGGTAATCTTTGCCTCCCTGATAGCCCAGTGGTGGATCTTACTGTGCTGGTGGGACTTGGAGCTGTCAAAAGCAGGGGCATGGGTGAGCGACTTGGCAAAGTTCCTTCACCTCGAAAAAAAGTTTGGCATAAGAGAGGCAGAGGAGGGGTTGTCCACAAGCTGGAGGCTGTGCATTGACTTCTTTAAGGGACGTTAACATGTCAAGGAGGGAAGAGGGGCATTCTTTGTGTTTTGTCTGGGTTTTGGGGGGGGTGGCTTGGTGTAAAAAGAGGGGATGGTATGGGGGAATAGTGTTAATTATATATGGTTGGCTTTTGTTGTTTTCTCCTTTCTGTTATGTATATATTTGAAACTCCAATTAAATATTTTTCCAAAAAAAATTAAATGCAGCCATTCCCACCTGCCTGTCCAAAGAGAACAGTGAGATCGGGCACAGAACCATGAAAGACCTCAAACACAAGAATGACAATTGTAAACCACAGGCATTTGGGGATTGTAGCCAACATGAGTCAGGAAAGAGAGAGTTATTAGTGAGCAGATGTGAGTCACAGTTGAGAGAATATGTAAGATGAGACAGCTTTGCAATAGCCGAGGATGCAGATATAGGGCATGATTTAACAGAACAGTTTCTAAGTGTAATTTCAGGCGCGTTTGTCCTGACTCTGTCAGTGAGTTCCCCACTGCTATCTAACCATACTGAGTCACTCTTTTGGGCTCTAGGGAGCTTCTCTCCGTCCAACCCACACTTAGATTATTTTTGTCGCTGGGGAGCTGTATTCACTGGCCAGGCTGGCTCCACAGAGATCGGGCCAACATTTTGAAAGGGTCCCTCCCACTCCCTAGCCACAGGTATTGTCACTCACCCCATACACATGGGCATTAACCCACTCCCCCTCCTCAAGTGAGGATACTCCGCTTTGAGGGCCCCACCTTACAGGGTCCCTGCCCTTCACTCCTCCCCCAACCTTCCAGAGGCTTCAGACATGCCACTCCACTCTTCATAACCTCCGCAATCCCTCCTTTCGTGGACCTGGCCTCCCTCAGGAACTGACCCTTGGCAGTGCCACTCTTGTGCTTGGGCATGCAGGCATGACCACCCTGCAACCCGGGCTGGCAGTTTCAAGGTGCTGTGGTGGCAGTGCCAAGATGCCAGACTGGCAGTGTCAATGTGCCAGGTTGGCAGTGCCAAGGTGCCAGGTTGGCAGTGCTAAGGTGCTCGGGTGCCAGGCGAAGAGCCAGGATGTCAAGCTGCCCTGTCCCTGACCACCTACGTGCCTCCAATGGCCTGGCCGATCCCCCAGGTGCCATTCTGCCTGGTTCACGTTTGTGTGGACCAATATTAATTGACACCCGGCTGGGGTCTCCATGGGAAGGCTAACAGATGCCAGGAACTGGTTAGATCTGGCGTCAGCGCATTTAAGTGGGTTTTTAAACCACCTGAGACTGGGTCCCGGGTATTGTGGGCAGGAGCCAAATTGCAACGTCTCGCAACATCTGGGTACATCTCGCGAGGCGCAATGGCCGGTGGGGAGCTCGGGGGAGGCCTCTCCCGACATTTACCGGCCGCGTCCCACTCCAATTCTGGTGGGACGCAGCCGGTAGATTGCACCCAAAAATGGCACGGACGGGGATTTCAACAGCAGTTGAGCTAAATGGGGGAGAGGGGTGAAGTTACAGAAGTGAACGTTAGGCCGACTTTAAAATTAAAAATATTATTCTTTCATGAGGTGTGGACGTTGCTGGCTGGCTGGCATTTGCTGCCCGTCTCTGATTACTCCTGCACTGAGTGGCTTGCTCGTCCATTTTAGAGAGGCAGTTAAGAGTCAAACACAATGCATGTAGGCCAGACCAGGTAGTGACAGAAGCTCATCTCTGGATCAAACTGAAAGCCAAAACTGCAAACAATAACCAGAAAGGTGAATTGATACAGTGGCAATCTGCAGCCAGACCAAGGCACTCCAGAGGACAGAGAAGCAAAGTTAAAGTTTCAGTTCATAGGTCTTTCAGAAGAGACATTAAATGAGCCTCATCTGCCACTTGGAAGGATGCAAAAGATCCCCCTTTTCAAAGAAGAGTAGGGAAGTTACCGTCAATTAGTATCAGGAAAACCACATAGGGAGAAACTGTTCTCATTAGCAGAAGAGTTGAGGGTCAGAGGACATCGATTTAAGGTAAATGACTAAAAAAATAATCAAAGGTGACCTGAGGGAAAACTTAACCACTCGCTGTGTTAAACAGACCTGAACTTCATTGCCTGAAAGTGGGGTGGGCGCAGATCCAATTGTGGCAATTGCATGGCTATAGGGTGAAAGCAGGGGAGTAGGCTTCTGAGCTGCTCTTGCAGATATCACGTATGGACACAATGGGCCGAATGGACTTCTTCTGTGCTGAAACTATTCTGATGCTATGACCTTTTGTCAGTATTTCTGGCATTTCTGTTTTTATTTCATATTTTCAGCGCCTGCAGTATGTTGCTCATGTGTCACGGCACTTCTGCTTAATATGCGTGATCTTTCTCCCCCCCAACTTCTTATTCCTAGTACCTCCAGCCATGTTATGTATCTGGTACATGTGCACCTGCAAATATGGTTCCCTTCTTCACACCTCATAAATATAAGAAGTAACTGTGTAGTGTCAACAGGGACTTGTAGCACCACAAGGCATTAACTTTATTTTCTATAACGCAATCACGTATGTTTGTACTTGCATTGCTGCTGTTTGGGTGACTTACATGGTTTAAGTGGCTCATTAGCCGCTGGGGAAGTGTTAAACATACATGTCTTGTACACGTCAAGTGACTGAATGCTAATTATTCATCGTCATTAGCGAAGCTCCTTTCTCAGGAATCACTATTTAAGTCACAATTCGCTCATGTTGCTGTTCCTGATTAGCAGAAGTGTGGAAAAAGCAAGCCTGCCTTGTACTTTTTAAGGTTTTTAGATCTTTAATTGACTTCCGTGTACCAGCTCGGCATAACTCTGAATAAATGTTACTTTGTCCATTACCCATTACATTGGCTGAGGCATCAGACGCAATTTGGATCCTTGATTACATTGGAACTGTTGACTGATGCTAGACCTGCTTGTTTTCCATCTAAAAAGGCTAAGCTCAGTCAAGCTTGTTTTGTGTTTCCTATTAAATGCTGAAAAGGATTTAATAAGGAGCAGATTGTCATTTCCAGGCCACCTGTTCCTAGTACAGACTGAAAGCTCCCATATGTACAAATCTTATATGGAGGCTCGAGTACACAACAGACGGGATTTTTGGAGATCAGCCCGAGAGTGTTTCTCTCTGGAACTCCAACTGTCGTTGATCTCCTGGCATCCCTCAGTGGCTCAACTGGTGACTTAATGATGCAAAAAAACCTCCTCTGACTTTTCCCAGCCCATCACCTCATCGACTGACCACTGGGCAGTGTCCATGTGTGACGGCACCACCCCAGGGCATTTGGAAGATCCTTGCACATTGCCCTCCCACTGGAATCCAGTGGCCAAAGTTAAACCAGTGGGCAGTATGAATATCTGGTAAAAAGTGGGATTGTACAGTAGCTTTATCTTCACCTGGTTACCAACTTGGGAGACCCAATTATCGAAAGGAATTGGCCAAGGATTAATTTAATAGTGATGGTTCTTTGCTCGTACAGACCTTCAGTATCATTGAAAAAAAAACATGCCAAAGCTTTTTGTCTGGCACTCATCAGGACATTCACAGGAATACCAAATGTAAAAGGAACAACAATTTATACTTCATGAGGAACGGGTACAGATTGGGATGGCACGGTGGCATATTGGTTAGCACTGCTGCCTCACAGGGTTCGATTCTGGCCTTGGGTGACTGTCTCTCTGAAGTTTGCATGTTCTCCCTGTGTCTCTGTGTATTTGCTCTGGGTGCGCTAGCTTTCTCCCACAGTCCATAAATGTGCAGGGTAGGTACATTGGTCATGTTAAATTGCCCCTTAGTGTCCAAAGATGTGATGGTTTAGTGGGGTTATGGAGTTACAGGGATAGGGTGGAGTGTGGGACTGGGTGCGGTGATCCTTCAGAGTGCTGGTGCAGATACGATGGCCAAATGGCCTTCTTCTGTGGTGTAGGGATTCTATGGAAGGGATTCTAAGGAAGCAGACTCGACCAATCAGAGTCAACCTGCCTGGCTTGAATTGAAACAAAGTTTGTCAGTTAACTGGTGCAGTCTCCTTGGCAATGGCTCTACCAACCAGAGTCCACCTGCCAACCAATCAGTACTACTCTCTTCTCATGAAGTAGAAATTGTTGCTGCCATTAGATTTGGTAGACTTGTGCCATGTCCTGATGATTGCAAGATGGTAAGTTTTGATAAGTGTCTCTTTTCAGCGATGCTCAAATATAATAGTGGTTATAGAAAGGCAACATTGATCACTAGGCGGGCAGCACAGAAGTGCAGTGGTTAGCACTGTGGCCTCATGGTGCCGAGGTCCCAGGTTCAATCCCGGATCTGTGTCACTGTCCGTGTTCTCCCGTGTTTGCGTGAGTTTCGCCCCCACAACCCAAAGATGTGCAGAGGAGGTGGATGGGCCACGCTAAGTTGCCCCTTAATTGGAAAAAACAAATTGGGCACTCTAAATTTATATTAATAAAAGAAGGAAAAAAAAACATTGCTCACCAGGCCCCTTCCTTTGATGCTTCCTTATCACGTCCTGAGGAGGTTTGATGGTAATTCTGTATACAGACAAGTGTATTGGGCTCTATTATCTGTTTGAGAAGCTGAGCAGGATGGGATAGTCAGGGGTCAGGGATCAGAGATCGGGACTGATTGTTTTTTTTTCAATGTACAATTTATCTTAAATGTCTGTTCTTTTGATTTAAAATATGCAGAATGAAGTGCAACATGTATTCATCAGTTTGAATGAAATGAGAGCTCTAAGAAAGAGTCATGGGGAGTCGAAACCTTAACTATGTTTTTACTCTCCACAGATGCTGCCAGACCTGTGGAGTTCTTCCAGCATTTTATGTTCTATTTGATTCGAATGACTGTTCTGTTCCATCCCTGTTTAAATAACCAAAGCATCTAATATTTAATCACCGATGCTATTATCTGCTATTTTTTTCCTTCCAATTATCTGGAAAATTTTGCTTTCTATCCCTGTAGTAGACTCAATCTTATAGTTTACGTTGCTTTCTGAGCTGGCATTAATCTTCTGTTCTCATTTCACTGAGAGTTAAATTTGTGTTGTTCACTGCTCAGGCGGATTATCCGTTTTCTTTTTTTCAAAGGATGCAACAAACGTTTCTGAAATATTACTTTGGCATGGGTATTCGAGAATGTTTCTAAAGGAAGCTGTCTTAAATGTTGTCACTTTAATGAAGTGCTTATTAAGCACTCCCCTCAGGACCATGGCCATATGCTATTGCAATGCTGTTAAATGACTATCAGGAATTGGCCTTTCCACCTATTGAATCCCTCGTTCGCTGGACTGTGAATAATTAGCATTTCCATGATTTTCTCTGAACCCGTTTTCATTCTCGGTGCTGGCAAAAGACAAAAAGATTTATTTCCCCTTCAATAATGTGCAGGTTAGGTGGATTGGCCATGATAAATTGCCCTTAGTGTCCAAAATTGCCCTTAGTGTTGGATGGGGTTACTGGGTTATGGGGTTATGGGGATGGGTGGAGGTGTTGACCTTGGGTAGGGTGCTCTTTCCAAGAGCCGGTGCAGACTCGATGGGCCGAATGGCCTCCTCCTGCACTGTAAATTCTATGATTCTATGAATAATGTTTTAATTTCCTGAATATCACACCTTTAAGTGTTTGATAAACAACGGAATATGTACCTAAATTTACCATTGGGGCACTCTCGCCTTTTCTAATCAAACATTCACAGTATTATGTCTCCCTATATTGTTTCATTATTGAACTGGAGTCTCAAAGGGTCACTGTAACACTATTACTCATTAGCAAGAAAGCAAACCTCAGTTGCTAATCAAGGTGCCAGCTTCTTACTACATACAACAGAAATGTAATCTGTAGATAAAGGTTGTTAACTTTCTCTTTTTTGAAACCCTTTCCTGTACCTGATTATATTGACCACTGCACCCATGCCCCGGCACCACTTATGGTATTCTCACTGGGCTAGTAATCCCGAGACCCAGGGTAAAGCTTTGAGGACCTGGGTTTCAATCCCACCTGGGCAGATGGTGAAATTTGAATTCCATAAAAATCTGGAATCAAAAGTCTCACGATGGACATGAAACTATTGTCGGTTGCCATAAAAAAAAATCTGGCTCAGTAATGTCCTTTAGGAAAGGAAATCTGTCACCTTTATCGAGTCTGTCCTACACAAAACCCCAGCCTCACAGGAATGTGGCTGACTCTTAAATGCCCTCTGATTTGGCCCAGCAAACCACTCAGTTGGGGAAGGGTGAGAAATGCTGGCCCAACCAATGATGCCTTCATCCGATGAGTGAATAATAATAATAACCATTCTCCATCCACTCCTGTCACATCTGTATACTGACCCCAGTCCCATTCTCCATCCACCCCATCGCATTTGTATACTGACCCCAGTCCCATTATACATCCACCCCTGTCACATCTGTATAGTGACCCCAGTCCCATTCTACATCCACCCCAGTCACATCTGTATACTGACCCCATTTCCATTCTCCATCCAACCCTGTCACATCTGTATAGTGACCCCAGTCCCATTCTACATCCACCCCAGTTACATCTGTATACTGACCCCATTTCCATTCTCCATCCAACCCTGTCACATCTGTATACTGGCCCCAGTCCCATTCTACATCCACCCCAGTCACATCTGTATACTGACCCCATTTCCATTCTCCATTCAACCCTGTCACATCTGTATACTGACCCCAGTCCCATTCTACATCCACCCCAGTCACATCTGTATACTGACCCCATTTCCATTCTTCATCCACCTCTGTCACATCTGTATGCTGACCCCAGTCCCATTATACATCCATCCCCGTCACATCTGTATACTGACCCCAGTCCCATTATACATCCACCCCTGTCACTTCTGCATACTTTAAAAAAAAATTTAGAGTACCCAATTCATTTTTTCCAATTGAGGGGCAATTTAGCGTGTTCAATCCACCTACCTTGCACATCTTTAGGTTGTGGGGGCGCAACGCACGCAAACACATGAAAATGTGCAAACTCCACACGGACAGTGAGCCAGAGCCGGGATTGAACCTGGGACCTCGACCCCGTGAGTCTGCAGTCCTATCACTACGCCACCGTGTTGCCCTCACATCTGTGTACTGACCACAGTCCCTTTCTCCATCCACCCGATCACAGCTGTATACTGATCTCAGTCCCATTCTACAACCACCCTCATCACATCTGCATACTGACCTTTGTCCCATTCTAGATTCACCCTCATCACATCTGTATACTGACCCCAGTCCCATTCTACATCCATCTCCAGTTCTATTTCACAACCGCCTCGATCAAACCTTTACGTTGGTTCAAAAGGCTAATTTGTGAGGTAACACTGGCAGAAGTGTTTGCCTACAACCTCATTACTCCTTCTGACAGATAATGCAGCAGCAGCTGGCTTATTTGCATTTCAAAGCATTCCACAGAAATAATTCTTATTTTGGAGAGCTGTGGCAAATCTCCTATACTGTACCCGCAGGTACGTCAACATTCAACAATAGTGCTGAAGTTTATCACTGTCCACTAATTCGGGAATGAGGCCAAATTATATTTCAATAACTTTCATTGGAAGTATCAAACCATGTTCACAAGACATACTTAGCCACATATGGAAAATAAACTAAATGGGGAAATGCTTAGGAAATCAGATGCATAAAGGGACTTCGGAGACATTGTTCAAGATTCTCTTAAGATTAACGTGCAGATTCAGTTGGCAGTTAAGAAGGCAAATGCAATTTTAGCGATGGAAAGGGATAGGTATACACCACAGGGCAAGAGTTATTGCTGGGGGAAAGGCAATTATGATGCGATGAGGCAAGACTTAGGATGCATCGGCTGGAGAGGAAAACTGCAGGGGATGGACACAATGGAAATGTGGAGCATGTTCAAAGAACAGCTACTGTGTGTCCTTGATAAGTATGTACCTGTTAGGCAGGGAGGAAGGGTCGAGCGAGGGAACCATGGATTACTAAAGCAGTTGAAACACTTGTCAAGAGGAAGAAGGAGGCTTATGTAAAGATGAGACGTGATGGTTCAGTTAGGGCGCTTGAGAGTTACAAGTTAGCTAGGAAGGCTCTAAAGAGAGAGCTAAGAAGAGTCAGGCGAGGACATGAGAAGTCTTTGGCAGGTAGGATCAAGGATAACCCTAAAGCTTTCTATAGATATGTCAGGAATAAAAGAATAACTAGGGTAAGTGTAGGGCCAGTCAAGGACAGTAGTGGGAAGTTGTGCGTGGAGTCCGAGGAGATAGGAGAGGTGCTAAATGAGTATTTTTCGTCTGTATTCACACAAGAAAAAGACAAAGTTGTCGAGGAGAATACTGAGATACAGGCTACTAGACTAGAAGGGCTTGAGGATCATAAGGAGGAGGTGTTAGCGATTCTGGAAAGTGTGAAAATAGATAAGTCCACTGGGCCGGATGGGATTTATCCTAGGATTCTCTGGGAAGCTAGGGAGGAGATTGCTGAGCCTTTGGCTTTGATCTTTAAGTCATCTTTGTCTACAGGAATAGTGCCAGAAGACTGAAGGATAGCAAATGTTGTCCCCTTGTTCAAGAAGGGGAGTAGAGATAACCCCGGTAACTATAGACCAGTGAGCCTTACTTCTGTTGTGGGAAAAGTCTTGGAAATGTTTATAAGAGATAGGATGTAAAATCATCTGGAAAGGAATAATTTGATTAGAGATAGTCAACATGGTTTTGTGAAGGGTAGGTCGTGCCTCACAAACCTCATTGAGTTCTTCGAGAAGGTGACCAAACAGGTGGATGAGGGTAAAGCAGTTGATGTGGTGTATATGGATTTCAGTAAAGCGTTTGATAAGGTTCCCCACGGTAGGCTATTGCAGAAAATACAGAGACATGGGATTCAGGGTGATTTAGCAGTTTGGATCAGAAATTGGCTAGTTGATAGAAGACAAAGGGTGGTGGTTGATGGGAAATGTTCTGGCTGGTGTCCAGTTACTAGTGGTGAACCACAAGGATCTGTTTTGGGGCCGCTGCTGTTTGTCATTTTTATAAATGACCTGGAGGAGGGCGTAGAAGGATGGGTGAGTAAATTTGCAGATGACACTAAAGTCGGTGGAGTTGTGGACAGTGCAGAAGGATGTTACAAGTTACAGAGGGACATAGATAAGTTGCAGAACTGGGCTGACAGGTGGCAAATGGAGTTTAATGCAGAAAAGTGTGAGGTGATTCATTTTGGAAGGAATAACAGGAAGACAGAGTACTGGGCTAATGGTAAGATTCTTGGTAGTGTGGACGAGCAGAGAGCTCTCGGTGTCCATGTCCATAGATCCCTGAAAGTTGCCACCCAGGTTGAGAGGGTTGTTAAGAAGGCGTACGGTATGTTAGCTTTTATTGGTAAAGGAATTGAGTTTCGGAGCCATGAGGTCATGTTGCAGTTGTATAAAACTCTGGTGCGGCCGCATTTGGAGTATTGCGCGCAGTTCTGGTCGCCACATTATAGGAAGGATGTGGAAGCATTGGAAAGGGTACAGAGGAGATTTACAAGGATGTTGCCTGGTATGGAGGGATTTTCATATGAGGAAAGGCTGAAGGATTTGAGGCTGTTTTCATTAGAGAGAAGAAGGTTAAGAGGTGACTTAATTTAGGCATCCAAGATGATCAGAGGATTAGATAGGGTGGACATTGAGAGCCTTTTTCCTCGGATGGTGATGTCGAGCACGAGGGGACATAGCTTATATAGGACAGATGTCAGAGGTAGGTTCTTAACTCAGAGAGTAGTAAGGGCGTGGAATGCCCTGCCTGCAACAGTAGTGGACTCGCCAACACTAAACGCATTCAAAAGGTCATTGGATAGGCATATGGACGATAAGGGAATAGTGTAGAGGGACTTTAGAGGGGTTTCACAGGACGGGGCAGCATCGAGGTCCGAAGGGCCTGTACTGTGCTGTAATGTTCTATGTTCTATGTTCAATGTTAGCATTCATGTCGAGAGGACTAGAATACAAGAGGAGGGATGTACTGAGGCTGTATAAGGCTCTGGTCAGACCCCATTTAGAGTACTGTGAGCACTTTTGAGCCCCATATCTAAGGAAGGATATGCTGCCTTGGAAAGGGTCCAAAGGAGGTTCACAAGAATGTTCCCTGGAATGAAGAGCTTGTCGTATGAGGAACGTTTGAGGCCTCTGGGTTTGTTCTCGTTGGAGTTCAGAAGGATGAGGGGGGATCTGATTGAAACTTACAGGATACTGCGAGAGTGGACGTGGAGAGGATGTTTCCACTTGCAGGAAAGACTAGAACCAGAGGACACAATCTCAGACTAAAGGGACAATCCTTTAAAACAGTGATGAGGAGGAGTTTCACCAGCCAGAGGGTGGTGAATCTGTGGAACCCTTTGCCGCAGAAGGCACCTGGTGAAGGAGCTGCGCTCCGAAAGTTAGTGATTCGAAACAAACCTGTTGGACTTTATCCTGGTGTTGTAAGTCGTCTTAATGTGTCCACTCCAGTCCAACATCGCCATCTCCACATCATTCTAGATGGTAGCAGTCGTGGGTTTGGAAGGTGCTGCCAAAGGAGCTTTGGTAAGTTCCTGCAGTGCATCTTGTAGATGACACAATCGACCACCACTGTGCATCAGTGGTGGAGGGATTGAATGTTTCTGGAAGGGGTAGCAATCAAGTGGGCTGCTTTTTCCTGGATGATGTCAACTTCTTGAGTATGTTATGGGCCAGGGTTTAGAGAACCCCAAAGTGTATCATGAAGTTCCCCTGACCCACAACTTTTAATAGATTGTGGTTATGGGAAGCACACAGGCCTACCTTACAGGTGTGATGCACCAGAGATCCAAAGTACTTTTAAATTAAAATAATGTTTATTTATGAAACCAGTTAACACTTTTTATAAACCCACAGTGAACATCTTAACAACTATCAACACCAATCCTCCTCACAGATACAATGTTCTATAAGTAAACCTTAATCGTTCCTTATTAACATCCATAAGACAAAAGACTCTTTTAACACAGAGATCAGGTTTAAAGTCACTACTGAGAGCAGTCACCACTTTGAAATCAGTCTTTAGTTTGCAGAGAGTGATCTTTATATAGCTCCTTGTTTTGCCTGCAGCAATCCAACTCTCAAAATGAAACTAAAACACACCCTGTAGCAAACAGCCTAAAATAAAGGCAAGCAGACAGACAGCCCAGCTCCACCCACACTCTGATATCACTGATAAACACCCATTTCTTAAAGGTACATCCACTACACCTATTTTTATAAACACCCATTTCTTAAATGTTCTCTCACATGACAAGTGTTGTTGGAGATGCACTCATCCAGGCAAGTGGGGGCATACTCCTGACTTGTGCCTTGTAGGTGGTGGACAGGCTTTGGTGAGTTACTCGCCACAGGATTCCTAATCTCTAATCTGCTCTTTCAGCCACAGTATTTATATAGCTAGTCCACTTCGGTTTCTGGTCAATGGAAATCCCCAGGAGGTTGATATTGGGGGATTCAGTGATGATAATGTCATTGAATGTCATGGGAAGATAGTTAAATTCTCTCTTGTTGGAGATGGTCGGTGCCTGGTATTTGTGTGACAAAAATGCTACTTGCCACTTGTCATCCCAAGCCTGGATATTGTCTAACTCTTGTTGTATTTAAGCATTCAGTATTTCAGGAGACGTGAATGACACTGAACATTGTGCAATCATCAGCGAACATCTCCACTTCCGATCTTATGATGAAAGGAAGTTAATTGATGAAGCAACTGAAGACAATTAGGCCTAGGACACTGAGGAGCCCCTGCAGTGATGTCCTGGAGCTGAGATGATTGACCTCCAACCACCAGAACTGTCTTTCTTTCTGCTAGGTATGAGTCCAACCAGTGGAGGGTTTTCCCCCTGATTCCCATTTGTATGAGCGTTTTCAGGGACTGAGCATTGAGCTGGTTTTTCCGTGGGGATCCTCCTTTCTTAGTTACGGCTCAGCTAAACACAAGACCCATGGAGACAGCGACTCTGGTTAAGGTGGCTTTATTTTCCAAGCTTGGTCAACGTATGAGGGAGAATGATTTAGATAAATGCCAAAACCACTCTGCCTTACATTGCTCTAGGTACAACAGTTATACAATTTCCAAAACTCAGTTGCCCACCCCAGTTGAACTCAATCCAATCCTTGTAGCTGTCGATTTTATCTGAACCAATGAATTTTACTTTAGGTAGCATGGTGACTGCACGATCAGCTCATTATTTAATCTCACCCTGTTCCCTGGCCATGAGCTGTTTTTCAGGATCCTTGCATCCGCTGTCTCTTGCCCTCCCCTACTCCCATTTCTCTTATCTCAATGTGATTCCTGCCTGTACCATAGTCTGTCTGGGCGCAGGATGTTGGAGCTGGTTCCTCTTCGTGCCATGGTCCATCTGACTGCAAGATGCTGGAGCTGCTGATAAGAGCTGCTTAATGAGCTGGCAGTGTTATTGATGACCACATTATTTCTCTCTGATTCTGTCTGTCTTAGGAATGTGGTCAAGTTAGCTAGCTTCCCATCCCATCATAAAACTGCAGCCATTACTGCTAACAAGAGTTTAAATACTGTTTTGTTCCAAGAATACATGTTTAATGGTTAATAATGATTACTGGGTACACTTACGATGATTAGTCTCAATCCTCAACAAACTTACTTATGTCGAACTATTCTAATGTTATCCTGGCTTTCCAGTTTTAAAGGGTTTTATCTCAGAAACCTCCTTCACCATTAACTCCAGCTTTGCCCAGGCTCTGGTTCCATACTCAGTCAAATGCTGCCTTGATGTCAATGGCAGTCACTCCCACCTCACCTCTGGAGCTCAGCTCTTTTGTTCTTGTTAGGATCAAGGCTGTAATGAGTTCAGGAACTGAGTGACCCTGACAGAACCCAGACTGAGCTTGAGTGAGCAGTTATTGCTAAGCAAGTGTCGCTTGATGGCCCTGTTGATAAATCTTTCTTTAACTTCATCAATTATTGAGAGTAGCCTCCTTCTGAGGCTATATGCTTTTCTGAATAGATACATGTATGTATAGAGATTAGGAGTAATGCAATACACCTGCCTAAATGAGTACAGCTTCGGGCAGCACGGTGGCACAGTGGTTAGCTCTGCTGCCTCATGGCGCCGAGGTCCCAGGTTCGATCCCAGCTCTGGGTCAATGTCCGCGTGCAGTTTGAACATTCTCCCCGTGTTTGCGTGGGTTTCGCCCCCACAACCCAAAGATGTGCAGGGTAGGTATTTGACCACGCTAAATTGCCCCTTCATTGGATAAAAATGAATTGGGTACTCAAAATGTTTTTAAAAATTGAATGAGAGCAGCTTCAACATCACTCAAGAAGCTCAACACCATCCAGGAAAAAGCATCCTGATTGATTGCCAACCGACCCACCATCTTCCTCATTTACTCCCTTCACAGGGCAGCAAGGTGGCACAGTGGTTAACACTGCTACCTCATAGCGCTGAGGTCCCAGGTTCAATCCCGGCTCTGGGTCACTCTCCGTATGGAGTTTCCACATTCTCCCGTGTTTGTGTGAGTTTTGCCCTCACAACCCAAAGATGTGCAGGTTAGGTGGATTGGCCACACTAAATTGCCCCCTAATTGGAAAAAATGAATTGGGTACTCTAAATTTATTTTTAAAAAAGCATTTATCCCTTCACACAGTGGCAGCAGTGTGCACCATCACAACTCACCAAGGCTCCTTCATCAACACCATCCAAACCCCCAACCTCTACCACCTGGAAGGACAAAGGCAGCTGAAACATGGGAGCACCACCACTTGCAAGTTCACCTCCATGCCACACACCATTCTAATTTGGAACTATACTTCACTGTCACTGTGTCAAAATCCCAGAGCTTCCTTCCTGACAACACTGGCCTCTAGCTGGCAATGTGGAAAATTAAACACGTATGCCCTGTACACAAAAACCTGGCCAATTACCACTCAATAACATCCTCGGTGTGACAATCAGGGTATCGTCTTACCCGAGCTAAAATTCTAAAGCGCTTGTCTCGCCTGCCCTTCCTGACTGAGGCCGGATGAGATTCAGGCATCGGGAGATGAGGCAGAAAGTTCGGGTGAGACAGGCACTTAAGAATTTTAACGCGGGTAAGTCAATACTGAGGGGCAATCTGTCACTCATGGCCACTCCGAGTCAGCCATCATAGAATCCATAGACTACCTACAGTGCAGAAGGAGGCCATTTGTCCCATCGAGTCTGTACCAACACTCTGATAGAGCACCTTACCTCGGCTCACTACCCCACCCTATCCCACCTAACATGCGCATCTTTGGACATTAAGGGGAAATTTTATCATGGCCAATTCACCTAACCTGCACATCTATATTGTGGCCCAATATGTGGTAGCTGGGACCAACACCACACTGACCTGTGATCTGCAAGTACAGTTAAACTCTTGCTTGCCTCAACTAATGTTGCTGTTCCAGCAATTGGACATTTTAGCCTTAAGGGCAGGGAAGTATAAAACCCCACCTTAGTAGCTGTGTCCCACATCAGACTGTTTCTTAAACATTTTCAATTAATGGATTCCTTTTCAAATGGATTAATAAGCACTATCCTCCACACATGGCCCCTGTTTCAAACTACAACAGTCTGCTAACCTCATAATGTGAAACTGTTGCTGGTGAAGAGAACTTCAATGATACTTTTAAGGAAACATTACAGACCTCAGTAAGATGGTTGAGTCTGCTTCTCACTACACAGCCTGTCTCTCCTTGGTGTAATGTTCAACAATACTCATAAATCATTCTATGTGAAAGCCGTTGTTTCTTGTTTTTTCGAGAATTGCAGACTGCGCTCCCCAAAACATCCGCACGAATCTTGTGTAATTAAAATGTGGTCTACTCAGACTGATAATTAAAACAGAGTTCCTGCCGAGCACAGGCAGGCTCTGGCTGAAGGATGGCCCAATTCTAGATTGACAGCGTCTCTGAGTCTCGTTGATGACAGCGCACCAGCATAAGAGTTTCAGCCTCCGTTAACATTTTCCACATCACTGCAGGCATTGCTTTTATCAAAATGCTCAGTGCCTAACCAGCAGCAGGTAGCCCTGAGTAACCATGTAGTAACAAGGTGAGATTCACACCCTGACAACAGTGCCCTGGGCAATCGCCTCAATGTAAAGCTGGCTCTGTTTGCTAAGCATTTGAACATTATTCTACAGACCCCTGGTAGGATTGCAGTTAGAAAACTATTATGCTATATTAAGGCCGGGATTCTCTGGTCTCACCAGCAGCGCACCCCCACCTGTGGGTTTCCTGGCGGCGTGGGGTGGCTTCAATCGAAAATCTCATCGATAAGCGGCGGGAAGGTAGAATGCCGCCTCCAGCAAAGGGTGCACCAAAATTCTTCGTCCTTGCGAGCAGCAGTAGCAGGACAGTCTTGCAATGAAGAATCCCGGCCTATGTATCCCATGGGATATCACTCCTCTTCTTCACAAAGTTGTTGCGTCAATAACACATGAAAAAAATCCAGTTTACATGAGTCAGAAATTTTGTTTCACTATTTTTAAAATGGATTTTCCTGCTGAACCCAACAAGAGGGCTGCTACAAGTCACATGATCACAGGATTGGCATGCTGCTTTGGAAGTTTCCAACAAGAGTTACAACAACAAGGGGCTGGTTTAGCTCACTTGGCTAAATTGCTGACTTTTAAAGCAGGCCAGCAGCACGGTTCGATTCCCGGACCAGCCTCCCACAGTAACTTCATTGAAGCCTACTCGTGACAATAAGCGATTAAGGGGCTGGTTTAGCTCACTCAGCTAAATCGCTGGCTTTTAAAGCAGACCAAGCAGGCCAGCAGCACGGTTCGATTCCCGTACCAGCCTCCCCGGACAGGTGCCGGAATGTGGCGACTAGGGGCTTTTCACAGTAACTTCATTGAAGCCTACTCGTGACAATAAGCGATTTTCATTTCATTTTCATTTCATTTCATTTTCAACAAACGAATCCTCCTCTCATCATTGTGAAATGTTACACCTAATTGTGAAGACATTGTCATCACAAAACCAGGGGATTTGCAGGGATCCAAATTCGTTACTCTTGCTGAAACAGATCCATCTTGTTCTTGAATGAGGAAAAATGGATGACATTTGCATATTGATAAGCTTACCACTCCAGTGGAGTCAGAGGCTTTGCCAGCCAACTGCTCCCCGACACAAGATCCTTAATATGATTGGTAAGGACCCTTCAAATCTTGCTTTACTGTGTAATCGGCACAGCGGTTAGCACTGTTGCTTCATAGTGCCAAGGTCCCAGGTTCCCAGGTTTGTTTCCTGGCTTGGGTTACGGTCTGTACTTTCTCCCCATGTCTGCGTGGGTTTCCTCCAGGTGCTCCGGTTTCCTCCCACAAGTCCTGATAGGTAATTTGGACATTCTGAATTCTCCCTCCATGTATTCGAACTGGTGCCAGAATGTGGCGACGAGGGGCTTTTCACTGTAACTTCATTGCAGTCCTAATGTAAGTCTACTTGTGACAATAACAATTATTATTATTATTATTATTATTATTAATTCCCTTTATGTTCGGTTATGCTGGGCCTACAGTTCTGTAGACTTTGGTTTTAAATTGAAACACCCTGGTGCAAGGTACTATTTGAACTGAGCTCTTGCCTCAGTGCAGTGTGATATAGAACATAGAACATAGAATAGTACAGCACAGAACAGGCCCTTCGGCCCTCGATGTTGTGCCGAGCAATGATCACCCTACTCAAACCCACGTATCCACCCTATACCCGTAACCCAACAACACCCCCCCCCCCCACGGGCAATTTAGCATGGCCAATCCACCTAACCCGCACATCTTTGGACTGTGGGAGGAAACCGGAGCACCTGGAGGAAACCCACGCACACACGGGGCGGACGTGCAGACTCCGCACAGACAGTGACCCAGCCGGGAACCGAACCTGGGACCCTGGAGCTGTGAAGCATTTATGCTAACCACCATGCTACCGTGCTGCCCAATGTGGCATAGTCCAATGATGTCATTGTGATGGACTTGGCGAGCAGCCAATCAACTCTTCTGGAATTCCGGGACTTATTCAGATCTTGGTTTTGATTAGTAGAGTACTTCAGAAGCTTCTGGACGAAGAAGACAAAACTCCATTTTGGGTCAGCTCTTCTCAGATCTGGAGAGCAGCAAGGAGATGGTTTGGACACTCTCTCTATCAGCTAAGGCTGGCACTTAACCTAAGCTGTCTCTGTAACGCGGCCTGTAAAAGCCTAAACTCTGCCTGAAAGACTGAGGGAGGAACAGCACTGATAGCTCTCTCCTGAGTCTTCTACTTTCTCTCTAACCTGCAACCAGAAAACCTGCACAAATGCTAAATAATCAGTCATGAGGCAGAGTGGACGGAAATCCCTCTTTTAAATTCTCAGGCAGAGAATTCCAAGATTGTCTCATAGAATCATAGAATTTACAGTGCAAAAGGAGGCCATTTGACCCATCAAGTCTGCACCGGCGCTTAGGAAACAGCCCCTCATTGAAGCCCATGCCTCCACCCTATCCCCGTAACCCAGCAACTCCACTTATCCTTCTTGGACACTAAGGGTACTTTATCATGGCCAAATCACCTATCTTGCACATCTTTGGACTGTGGGAGGAAACCGGAGCACCCGGAGGAAACTCACGCGCATACAGGGAGAACGTGCAGACTCCGCACAGACGGTGACCCAGTGGGGAATCCAACCTGGGACCATGGAGCTGTGTAACAACTGTGCTAACCACTATGCTACCGTGCTGCCCAGTGAGACTGAGGGCCAATCTGGTAGAGGTCAGTCAAGTGAAGGTGACTCCCAGAGGAAATTGGACAGCTGCGGGTTCTAATTGAAGGCACAAACTAAAGGGTCCGATCCAACTGGTGAATTTCAACACTTCGCATCCGAGGAGGAATGCAACCTACAAAGACCACAACCTCAGCAGTGAAAATACCCTTCGCTCATTCCCAGTTTAATCCCCATTATTTTGATTCTTTCTTACTCCTATTGTATGTCTGCCATGTGGGTGTGTGGGTGGAGGGTGGGACTGTTTTTAAGGAATCATTAAATTTGCAGACCAATGTTGTTATCGCTTTTCCTATTAAAAATAAACGATTATTACGTTTTACTTACAAATCTGGTGCTTGTAAGTCAATGAAGCAGTCAAGGATCAAATATCTCAGGAAAATATTGTTTAATTCACTTCTGCTGGGACCCTGTGGCCTGTGGGGCTGGAATTGATCGCGCACTAACCCAGGGTGCTGTAAAATAAATTTGCGGCTTGTCCGGCATTGATAACATCAGATGGCGAAGTTGAGTTACAGTGTAAATTAGAAAAAGAGACCAGGTTTGCAGTAATATAACAGGATGGGCTTTGGAAGCTGCTAAGGATCATAGGAAAATAGGAATTAGGAGCGGACATTGGCAGCCCTTCAAGTCTGCTCTGCCATTCAATCAGATCATGGCTTATCTCTCCAAATCCACCTCCTTACCTGTTCCCCATATCACTTTAAGCCATTTGTATCAAAAGAATATCTATCTCCATCTTGAAATCATTTAATGGTTCAGACTCCACCGCGCTATGGGACTGGGAGTTCCGCAAATTCACTATCTTCTGCGAGAAGCAGCTCCTCCTCATCTCAGTTTTAAATCTACCGCCTCACAACCTATATCTGTGACCTCTCATTCTAGATCACCCCACAAGGGGGAGCATTTGGTCTATGTTCACTTTATCAATCCCTTTTCGTATTTTATATACCTCGATCAGATCCCATTTCATCCTTCTAAACTCCAGTGACCTTAAGCCTAAACTGTTTACTCTCTCCTCGTATGTCTACCCTTTCATCCCCAGAATCAATTTTGTGAACCTCTTCTGAACTGCCTCCAATGCATCCTTCCTCAAATAAGGAGACCAAAATTTGACATAATACTCTAGATGTGGTCTCACCGCACCCCAGACAATTGAACTTCTATACTTTTATACTTCAGTCCTTTTGCAATACACGCTAACATTCCATTTGCCTTTTTTATTACAAGCTGTACCTGCAGACTGACTTTCTGCGATTCATGAACAAAAACTCCCAGATCCCTCTGCCCAGACACATTTTGAATCTGCTTTCCATTTAGATAATAATTTGCCTTTCTGTTTTGCGGCCAAAATTGATAACCTCACAATTATCTACATTAAACTCTATCTGCCAAATTCTGGCCCAATCTCCTAGCCTATCTATGTCCATCTGTAAAATCTTTATCTCTACTTCTGTGCCTCCTTTCCCACCTATTTTAGTATTATCCTCAAATTTTGCTATGTTACACTCTGTCCCAGCTTGCAGATCAGTCAGTCAGTCAATCCTCAATCCAATCTAGTACTCAAAGAGCAATACAGTACAGGAACAGGCCCTTAAGCCCTCCAAGCCTGTATCGTTCATGATGCCAACCTTTGCGAAAACCCTCATCACGTCCTTGTGCCGTATCCCCCTATACCCATCCTATCCATGCGTTTGCCAAGATGCCTTTTGAACACCATTACTGTATCTGTTTCCATAACCTCCCCTGGCAATGCGTTCCAGGCACTCACCACCCTTTGCATAAAAAACCTTGCCCCATGGACCTGGGACCTATGCCCCCTGGTGACTGACCCCTCCACCTGAGGAAAGAGTGCCTGCCCATCCACTCTATCCATGCCCCTCATAATCTTGTCGACCTCGATCAGGTCACCCCTCAACCTCTGTCTTTCTAATGAAAACAGTCCAAGTCTATTGAGCCTCTCCACATAGCTAGCATCCTCCAGACCAGGCAACATCCTGGAAAACCTCCTCTGCACCCTCTCCAAAGCCTCCACACCCTTCTGGTAGTGTGGCGACCAGAATTGTGTGCAATATTCCAAGTGCGTCCTTACCAAGGTTCTATACAACTGTAGCACGACTTGCCAGTTTTTATGCTCAATGCCCTGTCTAATTAAGGCAAGCATTCGGCATGCTTTCTTGACTACCTTGTCCACTTGTGTTGCCACATTCAAAGATTGTGGACCTGCACACCCAGATCTCTCTGACTTTCTATATTCCTAAGAGTTTTGCCATTTATGGTATATTTCTCCTCTATGCATGACCTACCAAAATGCATTATCTCACATTTGTCTGGATTAAACTTAATTTGCCATTTCTCTGCCCAAGTCTCCAACCTATCTATGTCCTAATGTATCCTCTGACAATCCTCAAAGCTATCTGCCACTCCACCAACCTTGGTGTCATCCGCAAATTTACTAATCTACTCTCCTGCTAATCCCCTGTGATCTCACCAGCTTGATCAGATTTTTATACGGCACCTTGTCAAACGCTTTCTGGAAGTCTGGATATACCACATTAACAGGTTCCCCATTATCCACCCTGCTGGTTACATCCTCAAAGAGCTCAAGCAAGTTTGTCAGACATGATTTACCCCTCATAAAACCATGCTGACAACGGTGAATTGAACTTTGCCTTTCCAAATGTACAGTCATCTCCCCCTTAATGATTGATTCCAGCAACTTCCCCACCACAGAGGTCAAGCTAACAGGTTTATAGTTTCCTACTTTTTGCCTCTCCCCTTACCGAATAGGAGCGTCACGTTAGCTGTTTCCAATCCACCAGGACTCTTCCAGGAAATTCTGAAATACCATAACCAATGCATCCACCTTCTCCGCTGCGACCTCCCTTAAAACCCTAGGGTGGAGGCCATCAGGTCCTGGAGACTTATCTGCCTTTAATCCCTTTAGTTTATTCAATACCATCTCCCTGGTGATGTTTATTGCACCAAGTTCCTCTGATTTAACTGCAGTTTTTGGAATCCTCTTTTTGTTCTGTTATGCTGGGTCCACAGTTCTGCACATTTTGGTTTTAAACTGAAACACCCTTGTTATAATATACTATTTGAACTGGTCTGAGGAGTCTCCTCAGTGCAATGTGCTATGTGACATAGTCCAGTGATGTCATTTAGATGGACTTGGCTAGCAGCCAATCAGCTCCTCTGGAATTCCAGGACTTATTCAGTTCTTGGTTTTGATTGGTAGAGCCCTTCAGAAGCTTCTGGAAGAAGACAAACTCAGTTTTGTGCAGGTCTGGAGAGCAGCAAGAAGCAGCATTGGACACTCTCTCTATCAGCTAAGGTTTAACTTCTGATTAAAAGACTGCAAGCAGTCAGGCCTGTGAAAGCCTAACATATGTTTGAAAGGCTGAGGAAAGTAGTGTGCTGATAGCTCTCTCCTAAGACCTTTTAAAGTCGAGAAGGAAAAGTTTTACTTTCTCTCTACCCTGCAGCCAGAAAACCAGCACCAAGGCCAGACAAACATTCAAGATGTGGAGTGAAAGGAATACCTTCTTTTAAATTCTCAGAAAGAGAATTTGAAGATTGTCTCAATGAGACTGAGAGCCAACCTGGTGGAGTCAAGTGAAAGTGACTCCCCAGAGGAAAGTCTACAGCTCACAGGCTCTAATTGAAGGAACAAACTCGAGGTTGTGATCCAACCAGTGAATTTCAACACTTTGCGTCCTGAGAAGATCGCTGCCTACAAAGACCACAATCTCACAAGTGAAAATTCCCGATTTAGTCGGGAACTAGGATTCTCTGGCCATCCGCCAAACGTGATTTTGGCGTTGACAACTGGAGAATCCAACCCTAAGTGTTGACGCCAATGCACAATCCATGGACTTTCACAACAGCACAACTGGTGCCACATCTGGACCAATACTGCTACTGTTAAGGGGCTAGCAACATCGGTTCTAATGACAAATGATGCGGGATTCACATTCAGGAGGCTGACAAGCTGCAGCCGCATATACACACTGCACTCTCCACATACACCATACCAGCCAACAAGATGGCAGCAACGCGTGCAGCCCCACGTTTCGCATACACCAAGATGGAGATCCTCCTGGAAGCCATAGAGGAGAGCATGGTGATCCTGTACCCCGGCCCAGGAGGGAAGCTACCAGCCGCCGTAGTTTGTCGTGCCTGGGTGCAGGTGGCAGAGGCATCAGCGTCATGGGTACTGTAGTCCGGACTGGCCAGCAGTGCCGGAAGAAACTGCATGACCTCCTCAAGGTTGCCAGGGTGAGCAGGCAGCACTGTGCCCTTGGCACCAACCCCATCCCACACATGCATTACCGTACCCCCCCCCAAACCGGAGGGTGGCTGAACCTCCACCCTGCCCCACATGCCGGTACCCATACCGGCCATCATGGCCGGGTGCCCTGGTCACTGAGGCCACCAGCTGCCCACCGCCGAGTTGCATGAGTCGGACTGTCATTTTCTGTTTCCCAACACCCCCACCCCCCAGGAGGAGGCCGCGCACAACTACTGGAAAGGAGTGAAGGCAGGAGGGGGACCACTGGACTTCACCATTGGTGAGCAAAGGGCCATGGTCATAGTCGGCGGCCTGGAGGAAAGGGCTGTCGCCAAGGTGGAGCTCGGCCGTGGGCGAGGAAGTGAGGCCCCACTTAATTGCGGTTTCCCCAAGACACGTGTGTCAACCCCCCCAAACATCGTCCTCACCCCACACCACCCTCACCCAATACCACCCTCACACCCACACCACCCTCACCCAACACCATCCTCACCCTCACACCACTCTCACCCAACACCACCCTCACCCCCACACCACCCTCACCCAATACCACCCACAACCCCACACCACCCTCACCCAACACCACCATCCTCACCCTCACACCACCCTCACCCTACACCACCCCCACATCCACACAAACCCTCACCCTACACCACCCCCACATCCACACAAACCCTCACCCTACACCACCCCCACGCCACCATCCCCCACCCTCACGCGCAACCCCACTCCTCCCCGGCCTGAGGTCTAATCATGCTTTTTGCTTTGTGTCTTGCAGGGCCTGCCGGAGATGGGACGGGCCCACCTGGCCTCCCCGTCTCCTAGCCAGTCCCTCAGCCGGAGACCCCCGTGATCCGAGCATTGATGGTGCAGCTCAGACACCAGCCCTCCACCCGAGACTCAGGACACCCTGGAGTGCGGAATGGAGGATGACACTTATTTCCCAACACAACTGTCTCCAACACCCTCCACCAAGCCAGAGACACTCACCTCGGTTCAGCATGTTAGTGAAAAGGCTCCTGGGACACTCTCTAGTGCGCACCGCACAAACAAGCTCCCGTACAGGTAGCAAAACCCGAGGAGGCGGACGATATGATTCTATGATTCTACGATTCTTTGATTCTAGAGGCGGATGGTCGGAGGGCGGGCCGACCCCAGGAATTCGTTGCCATCTTTATGTGTTTCGGGCTTCTGGAACGGACAGTCCCATCGATTGTGGAGATGTAGTCGCAGAGTCAGGGACGACATGAGGGGTTGTCGGCGAGCATCGAGCACCTGCTTTTAAATAAAATTTGCTCCGGACTGGGGTAACACTGTGACTGAATTAGGCTGGGTTTGAGTAATAGAGTTGAGGAAATTGAAGTCAAAGACAAAGTCTCTTCAGGCAACTAAGGAAAAGAGCATTTGAGGGTCAGGATCTCAAACCCAACACTGAGGTCATCATTTATCAGGCAGCAGTGATCCCCGTGCTCTTATCTGCTTCAGGAACCTGGAAAACTGACAGCAGGTACCTTGAAGCTGTGGAGATGTACAACCAGACATGATCACTCGACCCTTCAAATCCAGTGACAAGCAAGTCCAATACTCGTGTCCTCTCCCAAGTCAATTTATCCAGCACTGAGGCACTAATCACTCAAAACCAGCTTCACTGGCAGGACACGGTGGCATAGTGGTTAGCACTGCTGCCTCACAGCTCCAAGGATCTAGGTGACTGCCTGTGTGGAGTTTACACTTTCTCCCAGTGTCTGCGTGGGTTTCCTCCGGGTGCCCTGGTTTCCTCCCGCAATCCAAAGATGTGCAGGTTAGGCCATGCTAAAATTGTCCCTTCATGTCCAAAAGGTTAGGTTGGGCTCCCTCAGTTAACCTGAATAGGGTGGAGGAGTGGGCTTAAGTCGGGTCTTTTCCAAGCACCGGTGCAGACTCGATGGGCCAAATAAACTCCTTCTGCACACTGAATTCTATGATTCTATGATTGTCCAGGATCTGGCTGACACAGACAAAGAGGGAGGTGACCTAGTCCCAGGGGGAGATGGCCCAGTCACTGGCTGATGTGACACAAACCCAGAAGGCGGTGGCACAGTAGATGAGTGATGTGGTGCAGTCCCAGACGGAGATGGTCCACTCCCTGTGCTCCATGGCCGTGAACGTGCGGACCCTGGTCGAGCCCAGAATGGGCCTCCAGGACAGGCAGCGGCAATAGCGGGGGAACCTCAGCAGGTAGCTCCACTCACACCCCTGACCCATGGAGTAGCCCGGGTGCCATTGGGCACCCCAAAGGAGGAGGAGGTAATGGAGCCGTGCAGGTGACTCCCACAGGGTAGGTATCGGAATACCGCAGCACCTCGGACTCCCCCTATCCTATCCCAGGTGCATCTGGTGGGAAGCGGGCAGAACAGTGTGGAACCACGCCACCTGGCACACCTGAGCAGTGGCCGGGCCCATCCAGGGCAAGTCGCCCAAGAAGACGGCCACCAACAGGGACTTTTGTTGCCACCTCCACTCCTGCTGTACCTGCAGTCTGGGGAGCCACTAGGTGTAGCATTAGGGCCTGTAAGGCCAGGAAGTTAGACACCAGTTCAGTTGGCACGGGTGAAGGGCACAGTTTACTTTAGGGGCTAGGGCACAAATATGTATATATTCGTTCACATTAAACATTGTTACCACTGTTACAACCTGACTCGGTGCTCTGTCAGATGGGTGTGAGTGTGAGGGGTGGGCTTTTCTGGGCTGGCTGGCGGGGGGGGGGGGGGGGGGGGGGGGGGGGGGCGAGGTGAGGATGGGTGGATGTTGGGTGGGAATGGGCAGACCCTGAGCTCTACACTTCCCCCCGATCCTTCCGACCGTCCCCACCACTCTAGGGATTCAATGGCACCGTGTGATGGGATGGCCAGCTCGCATGCAGGGGGCACCTAGATGGATAGTCGAAAGCGTGGGCAGGAGTCAGACATTGCCAAATGATGTGGAGCACCAGAGCTCATCACAGAATGGATTGTTATCATCCTCCATCCCAAGTACCAGATCAGTTGTTACTGCCAACTCAGGGCCCCCACCCCATTGTGACAGGGATGCATCACGGAGGAGGTTGCAGGCGGGGGATGATGGTGAACTGGTGTTGGCCCTGGAGCATACATTGTGCTCCCTTGCTTGCCTGGGCCCCATGTCCTGCCCATCCTCGACCCCCTTCACATCCTCCTCGTCGGATGAGGCCTAGCGTTCCTCCTCCTCGTCCAGCACAATGTCCCTCTGCTGCGCGATGTTATAGAGGACGCAGCAGGCCGCCAAGATGTGGGAGACCCTCTCAGTGTCATACAGGGGGGCCCATCCAGAGCGGTCCAGGCACCTGAAACACATCTTCAGGAGGCTGAAGCACCGCTCGATCATGGCTCTGTTCACTGCACGGATGTCATTGTAGTGGGTCTCCGCATCGCTCTGTGGCCTCGGATAGGTTTTGTCAGCCATGACTGCAATGGATAACCCTGTCACCCAAGAGCCAACCCCCAGCCGGGTAGTGAGGGGTGTTTTTGGGGGGGGGGCAGAGTTTTGAACATGTCAGGAATCGTCAAGTGTGCCAGGATGAAGGAATCGTGCACACTGCCTGGCTATCGGGCACAGACCTGCAGGATGTGCAGCTGATGGTCATTTAGAGCGGCCTGTCATCTGCAGGTGCTCCAAGCGGGACATACGTCCCACCGATCACCCCCTGGATCCAGAGCACCCCGTCAATAGTGGCGAACCCCGCATCCTAGTCGGTCTGGTGGGCTCAGTCCACATTGAAATGGATGTATCGTGCCACCTGGGCACATAGAGCCTCCGTGATGGAGCGGCTGCTCCTGTGCACCGAGATCTGTGAGATCCCGGACAGATCCCCACTCGGCGACTGGAAGAACCCCATTGTGTAAAAGATCAGAGTGACCATTACCTTGACGGCCACCGGGAGTGGGTGGCCTCCCCCATGCCCCGCAGTAACAGGTGTGCCATCATCTGGCAGATATGTTGCACTGTCTCTCTGCTCCGACAGAGTCTTCGATGGCATGCCGATCAGGCAGATTCTCGAACGACAGGCGGTGCCAGTACACATGAGGCCTCGTGCAGCGCCTCCTTGGCACCTCCTCCTCCTCTCCCTGTTGGACAGCTCACTCTCCATCTGCTGCTTGCATCGCTGCTGTTGCAGCTTCCTTCTCCTCCTCGAGCAGCGTCCACTTGTGCAGCCGCAGGGCATCCCCCAGGGCTGCAGCGACTACCAGGAAGGCCACCATTGCTTGTTGAATTCCATTATCCATTGTCTGCAGGGGGTGAAAGGCTGACATGTTAGCATGGTGCGTATCCTCGTATCCAACCAGGTCCAATGGCGACGTGGTGGCCTCGGTTCGCACCGCATGCTTTGCTCCTGCATATCCCCTACCAAACCCCACAACCCTGGCCCCGTCGGTGGCCGGCACGTGGGGGCCGCTGGCCCTATAACCGTCCCTGATGCCAGGGGTACCGTCGTCTGACACTGCGCCCACCAGGGGTATGCACCAAGGCCCACATGGGGGCTATTCTAAGTGTTCCCTGGGTGAGCCGTTGGTGGGTGGCGGCCTGGTCGGGGTGGGTGGGAGTGTGGCAGGGGCTGGTGTTGTGGTGGGGATGAGGTGCAAGGGTGGGGAGGTGGGGGGATGGGGATGAACATACAGCCTGTGTCATTCTGAAGAACCAGAGGCTAAGGTGAGTGGTCAGCGGGTGTGCAGCAAGATGGCTGCCTTGCAGGTCACGACAAGGCAGGGCATGCCTGGGCACCACCCCAGTGTCATGGGGGTTACTCTGACCTCTCAGCCTGTTCCCCCATCACTCCCCCGCGAACCCAGCCCTAGCAGGGCCGCCCCAGTGTCTGGCCCAACAGCCTGCAGTCGCTCCTCTCTGTGACCTAACTCCTCTCCCCTCATTAGTCACGATGCTGGTTTCGCGATTTTTAAAAGCACAAGTCAACCATGCCGTCAGGAACTCAGCCCATCGGAGGAAGAGAATCACGGAGGCCCCGGAGAATACTGGGTCGGGCCCGCTAATGAAATGCAAACAATATTTACTCTACATGCGTTCCGGTGCACATTGTCGCTGCTGTCGAAGTGATGGAGAATCGCAATTTGCTGTCAAATCAGCGCCCGCCATGATTTTAGCATAGGAATCTATTCTCTGCCCAATCATGTTTTGCGTTTTTGGCGCCATCAAAGGGAGAATCAGACCCGCGCAGTTTGCCTGCCTCCTGCCTTTAACAAAGTTCCCCAATTTATCATTATTGCTTTCTTTATTCTTCCATGGGATGTGGGTGTCATTGGCAAAGCCAGAATTTGTTTTTTTTTATAAATTTAGAGTACCCAATTCATTTTTTTCCAATTAAGGGGCAATTTAGCGTGGCCAATTCACCTACCCTGCACATCTTTGGGTTATGGGGGCGAAACCCCAGCATAAAAATGGGAGAATGTGCAAACTCCAGGCGGACAGTGACCCAGACCCGGGATTGAACCTGGGACCTCGGCTCCGTGAGGCAGCAGGGCTAACCCATTGTGCCACCATGCTGCCAGCCAGCATTTGTTGCCTGCCCATCCCTAATTGCCATGAACTGAGTGAGTTGCTCGGCCTTTTCCGAAAGCAGTTAAAAGTCACAGAATCATAGAACCCCTACAGTGCAGGAGGAAGCCATTCGGTCCATCGAGTCTGACCAACCCTCTGAAAGAGCATCCTACCAAGGCTCACTCCCCTGTAACCCCACCTAACCTGCACATCTTTAGATACTAAGGGGTAATTTAGCATGGCCAATCCACCTAACCTGCACGTGCCGCCGCTTTTGTCTCGCAGATTGCTGTGGATCTGGAGTCACATGTAGGCTGGGCAAGGTTGGCAATTAGTAAACCAGATGAGTTTTTACGATGGTCAATGACAGTTTCATGGTGACACAGTGGTTAGCACTGCTGCCTCACAACGCCAGGGGCCCAGGTTCGATTCTGACGTCGGGTGACTGTCTGTGTGGAGTTTACACTTTCTCCCTGTGTCTGCGTGGGTTTCCTCCGGGTGCTCTGGTTTCCTCCCACAGTCCAAAGATGTGCAGATTTGGAGTATTGGCCATGATAAATTGCCACTCAGTGTCCAGTGGTTAGGCAGGGTCATGGGGACAGGGTGGGGGAGTGGGCATCGGTTGAGTGCTCTTTCAGAGGGTCGGGGCAGACTCAGTGGGCTCAATGGCCTCCTTCTGAACTGTAGGGATTTGACGATTCATGGTTACCATTACTGAGACTGGCTTCATGTGCGGGATTCTCCCCTACCCGGCGGGGCGGGGGGGGTCCCGGCGTAGCGGAGTGGCGCCAACCACTCCGGCATCGGGCCTGCCCAAAGGGGCGGAATTCTCCGCACCTTTAGGGGCCAAGCCTTCACATTGAGGGGCTAGGCCCGCGCTGGAGCGGTTGGCACCATGCCGACTGGCGGCAAAACCGGCAACAATGACCTTTGATGCCCGCCGCCCGGCGCCGGGGCTGGCCAAAAGGCCTTCGCCGGATCGCGCATGTGCCGGTGCGTCAGCTGCCGCTGACGTCACCACCGGCGCATGTGCGCTGGGGAATTCTCTTCCGCCTCCGCCATGGTGGAGGCCGCGGCGGCGGCGGCGGAAGAATAAGAGTGCCCCCACGGCACTGGCCCGCCCGCCGATCGGTGGGCCCTGATCGCGGGCCTGGCCACTGTGGGGACACCCCCCGGGGTCCGATCGCCCCCCCCCCCCCCAGGACCCCGGGGGCCCGCTCACGCCGCCGATCCCGCCGCCACCAGAGGTGGTTCAAACCACGGCGGCGGGAGAGGCCTCCCAGCGGCGGGACTTCGGCCCAGCGCGGGCCGGAGAATCATCGCGGGGGCTCGCCGAACGGTGGGTGGTGTTTCCGCCGAAAATCCCGCCCCCGCCGTGGCAGAAATTCTCCGCCACCCGGGAATTGGCGGGGGCGGGATTTTCGGCGGCCCCGGGCAATGCGGGGGGCCGGAGAATTTTGCCCCATATTCGAGACTTACTAACTGATTTCAAATTTTACCAGCTGCTATGGTGACACTTGAGCCCATGTCCTCGGAACATTAGCTTGGGCTTCTGGATTACTAACCTAGTTGCACGTGTTATGCTATCACTCTGTTACCATCTTGCTTCATCTCATTGCAAGGTGTTTATTAGTATATTTATAACGTATAACAGCGGCACACATCTCGCATGCTCCGTTTGGGAGACAGGTGAACATTTCCGATGGGATTTTCAATGTTATAATGTCAACAGCTGCCATCATTTTCTGTCAGGCCTGTGAGTGCCAACTTCATTGGATTTCTCATTGTAAATTAAGCAACAAGTTGCCATGGTTCCCTCTCGCGCAACAGATCCAGCTGAAGCATCAGGTGGTGGAGAAGAACTTCCACGTCCACCATGGTACAATTACACCCACCCCCAGAAAAGCTGTCACGGTGTCCTCCCTAGAAAATAAAAAGGGGGGAAACCCCTCATGAATGTGGTAAATTTAAAATAAAGCCAGGAATTGATGGCAATACACTTCAGGTCAGCCAGCCCCCGCAGAACAGAAAGCCATGTTAAATATTGTGGGACAAAAACAGAAAATACTGGGCAGTCACAGCAGGTTTGACAGCATCTGTGGAGAGAAAAGGGAGCTAACGTTTCAAATCTGGATGACTCTTTGTCAACGCTGGAGAGAACTGGAAATGGGGTCAGATTTATACTATTGTGAGGGGGGGGGGGCATGGAGCAGTGGGATTGGATAGAGGGCCAGCAATAGTTGGAGATAGACAAAGATGTCATGGTCAAAAAGACAAAGGGAATGTAAATTGTGGTGATAATGACGAGGCAGGGTGCTGATAGTGGCACATTGAGCGATTGGACGGGATTCTCCGCGAATCGCGCCACACCGCTCTGACGCTGGGCCGCCGATTCTCCGGTCACCGGAGAATCGGCACAAATCGCGACTATGGGGTCGCAGCCGTGCTGGTTGGGGGCTGTTTAAAGCGGCCCCCATGGCGCTTCTCAGTGCCCGCTGAGTTCAACCAAGTCCCGGCGGCATGGATTATGTCTGGTCCCACCCGGCGAGATGTCGGAGTTCTGGCTGCGGGGGCTATCCTGGGGAAGGGGGGGGGATTCAACTCCGGGGGTCTGCGATCAGGGCCTACCGATCGGTGGCGTGCTAATTCTGGGGGAGGGGAGCCTATGTTCGTCCATGCCAGGTCTCTGTAGGGCTCTGCCATATTGCCCGGGAGACGGCAACTCACGCGCATCTGCGGGCCCGCGCCAGCAGTGAGGCGCCGGCTTTTGGGCACCGGAGCAGTGGATACCATTCCGGCGCCGTATTAGTTCCCTAAGAAGGGGTGAATGACTGTGCCTGGAGGCCCGTTGGTGCCGGAGTCGCTCGCACCGGTTTTGGCGCCGGTGTCAACACTTGGCCATGATTTCGGAGAATCCCGGATGTGTTAATGGCAGAACAAAGGTAAGCAGTATGTCAAAGGACAACTTGGATTGGCCCTAGTGGGGTGGGGTGGAGTGGGGGGTAAGTGAGACAATGGTGAGGGAAAAATAATATTGTGGGAATGTGTTCTTCATCAACATTGAGTGAAAAGACCAAGGATATTTTTTAAAGTATGCCTGATGACCGAGATCAGTAAATGGAGGAAGGATAGAGAGAAGGAGCGAATAAAAGAAGCCCAATGATTTATGTTCTGCCAGCTGGTAAGATGGCGACAAACCTGTTAGATTGCTGGAGAAATCCCAACTAGTTCATGAGGAATGTATTTTACAGTGGCTCTCTGTAACGCAGTCTTTCACAGCGAATGAAGCACTTTTTCTCGGTATCTATAACTACGTATTGTTGTTGCAGTCATTGCTGTAAAGTAGGATACGTGGCAAGTAATTTGCACATATCCATGTCTCATGACCTACAATGTGACAGAGATTGGGTTGGAAATATCTGGCTGTTTGCTGGTGGCGGGATTCTCTGGTCCCGTTGGACAGACAGCCTCACGTTTCCTGGTGGCGTGGGGTGACTTCAATGGGAAATCCCTTGAAAGTGGCGGGAGCTGAGAATCCTACCACCTGCAAATGGCGCACAAAAATTCTCCGTCCTCACTAGCAGCGGTATGAAGGAACGGACGCGCAACGGAGAATCCCGGCCATGATAATCTGCCTTTAGTGATATTAGTTGAAGGACAAATATTGTCCAGAACTCTGGAAAACTTTCCCACGGTCTTCTTCAAAAGAGTGCCGTGGGATCTTTCATGGCCACCTGAGAAGAGGGCAGCTGAAATCTTAGTTCAATGTCTCATCTGAAAGAAAGCACTTCCAACAGTGCAGCATTCCCTCTGTACTGCACCAATGTACCAGGCTACAGCATGTGCTCAAGTCTTTAGACTGAGAATCGAACCCACAACATTCTTGCAAAGAAAGGAGAGCCAGTCACAATGATACCTACATAGAGGGAACTTGCAACATGTATAGATTGGTACTAAATGAGTCTCCTGTCCCACTCTAACCGTGGTATTTAATAGAGGCAACCTGGGTCTCGTCCTTTGGCTGGAGAGGTGGGAAGGGCCTCTTATTGCTTGGTTTGAAGAAAGCCCACTGTATTCAGAGCCAGAATTCCAACCCATCAGGAGCTGTCAGCAAATCAGAGGCTAGCAGCTTTCCTGGAGGGGCAGTGGCTGCTGACCGTGCTGCACCAGTGAGGCTGAGGATCAACGCTGGACACCAGCGGGTAGTTGGGAAGTTGGGTGGGGGTCTCAGGGAAGGGGTTGTTGGCTGGAGGATAGGGGGTGTCAGCTGATGGCAGGGTTCTTTCTCTGCGCAGCCTCCCCATCTTCCCCGTGCTTGACTGTGAGTGACACAAGCACCCGCTCTATCTCCCTGTTCAAGCCTCCTCCCCCCCCCCCCCCCCCAACCCCCCCACCTCGCCAACTAGGAGATTTCTATTTTATTTGGATTCCCCCATGGCGACAGGCTCACTTGTCACTGGGTTAATACCAGTTGAAGCGGGTTTAGGCCATTAAGGGGGCGTCAATTGCCCAGTGAAAGGTCTCAATCGGCAGCAGTTTGGGAAAGGTTGAGAAGGCTGTCTACATGTCTTCCCACGGCAGATGCTGGAAGGTGGCAGGGTACCCAGCTGCCACCCTCTGTCCAGTTAAATTTCCACTCCACCACCAATCCCATGATGGATGAGGGCATTAAATTCCACCGAACATATTTGACTCTTCATGTTCAGGGAGCTGTGTAGGATGGGCAATAAAAACAGCCTTGCCATCATCACAGACACAACCCGAGGACAAATACATTTTAAAAATTCTCCGGTTATCTCTTTCCTTTCTAGGTGTTGACAGAACCGTTGTGTGTTTCCTGTCATAATATCCACTCATGTATATAATGAGATGCAGACAGGCAGTGATTGACACACAGGATGACCAATGAACACACAACACAGAACAACCAATCACCAGACAGGATACCACCACTATAAAGCCCACAGGGCATTAAGACTCCCGTTCTTTTCGTGACCCAGCCACTGAGACAGTCAGAGTGCACAAGTTAGTGGGCACTATTGCCATGTGGTAGCTAGTAAGTCTGGTCGAGCCAATAAGAGTTCATCAATAGGATTAGTAGCGTGTCAACCCACAGCTGAACATGTACAGCCGTTCATAGTTAAATAAAACAGTGTGGGATCATGTCCGGTGTTAGACGTTTGTTTCGAGCTTGCCTGCATCCAGTTGCAGTCGACGTCGAACCAACCTGCCGAACACATAATTTCCGACATAGGACCTTTTTACCGTAGCCTCCATGGACAGGTGCCAAGCAAAATTAATTCTTCTTCTCCCCTGATATTTTAAAGGCAGAGAACTTTGTGGGGACTTGCTCCGTCATAATGTTGTAATTCGCTGAAGATCCAGGTTTGTTATAATGCAGTAAATTACTGTGACGGGGAATTCAGTGCCTGTGATGGCATTTGCATCAGATACAGTAGCAACTTTTCCAAAGGGAATTCAATAAATAAGTGTAAAGGAACCATTTTCAGAACCATGAGGAAATGGGGGGAGTGTAGGACGGCAGCCCATTCAAGGAGCTAGCATTGCTCTGATGGGCCAAAAGACCTCCTCCACCTGAGCCTTAATATTTTCCCGTGAACTAAAAGCTGGTTCCTTGGTTTTGCCAGGTGAATGTGAGCTGCAGGTGTAAAAAGTTTTTGGGGAGATTGACAAGGTTCAAGAGGAGACCTGGAAACTTTATGACAGAAATGGTGTGAGAGGGAAATCTAAGAGCTGTGGGTGAGACGGCAACCCATTATTTAAAATGAGCAAGCGGAAATGTGGAATGTTTCTAAATTAAAATTGAAAATGTTGCTCAAAAAGTGATCCCAAATAATAGATAAACGGCGGCACGGTGGACAGGGATTAGCACTGCTGCCTCACAGCGCCGGAGACCCGGGTTCAAGTCCAACCTTGGGTGACCGTCTGTGTGGAGTTTGCACATTCTCCTCGTGCCTGTGTGCGTTTATTCCGGCTGCTCCGGCTTCTCGGCACAGTCCAAATGTGTGCAGGTTAGGTGAATTGGCCATGATAAATTTCCCCTTAGTGTCCAATGGTTAAGTGGGGTTACGGGGTTAGTGGGATAGGGTGAGGGTTTGGAACTAGGTTGGGTACTCTTTTGGAGGGTCGGTGCAGACGCGATGGGCCAAATGGCCTCCTTCTCCACTATAGGAGTTCTTTGGATTCTGTGATTCGATACAATCTCAGGGAACTTAATTTTGAACTGTAAAAAGGTAAATTGACCCAGTCAGTCTATTTGATAGAATGAGTTGGCAGGGGTGCAAAATGGGATGTTGCATCATAGACATGAACTGAAAAAGATGAAGCACACTCCACAGAAAAGCAGGCAAAATTATTTTAAATGAATTAGGGAACGTGTGCAAGGGGCAATATTTAGAAGATAAGTTGCGATGGAAAGGAGAACGATATAATCAACAGGATAATTAGCCTGAATTCAACAACACCCACAAATGCTGAAGTAATTAAGGCAGACTGCCAAAAATACACAAAACCCAAATGAATTCACTGAGGCTATTTGAAAATCAGACCAGAAATGCTGCTTTAAAAATATATCTTGCTTGGTATCCAGTGTAACATCAATGAGAGCTAATTAACAAGGAGATACAATCTGAAAACATTTAAAAATATCATGAGAAGATCTGCAATTTATCCACTACGGCAAGGAAAATACAAATAAAAAAGCGATTGAATCATTTTCAAAGTGTTGGTGTGGGCAAGGGTCATGATGTTGAAAAGATCAGGGTCTGGAGATTATGCATCAGCACATCCGCTCAAAATCCTTCAAAACAAACCCTGCGACACGAGAGACTGGGGGACTCCTCACTCTGGGTACATTGGACAAGCACCTTTGCCACAATGTTCTATATACTCATGCGGAGATGAAGAACAAAACAGTTCACTGTCCCATTAAAAATGAAAAAACTGGTACCAACCAGTAGCAGGGGGGTGGACAGGGTTACATGTGTCCTGGATAAAACTGAAGAGAAATCCAGCGGTGATAGGATGTAAACTCGATAATATACTTGCTCAGTCAGTGACTAAACTCGATAGTACCGTGCTGAGTCAGTATGTGAACTCGATGGTACCCATGCTGAGTGAGTGGGTACACTATAGAACCGTGCTGAGTCAGTGTGTAAACTCAATAGTACCAGAGCTGAGTCAGTGTGCAAACGCGATAGTACCAGTGCTGAGTCAGTGTGTAAACTCGATAGTACCCGTGCTGAGTCAGTGTGCAAACGCGATAGTACCCGTGCTGAGTCAGTGTGTAAACTCAATAGTACCGTGCTGAGTCAGTGTGTAAACTCAATAGTACCGTGCTGAGTCAGTGTGTAAACTCAATAGTACCGTGCTGAGTCAGTATGTGAACTCGATGGTACCCATGCTGAGTGAGTGGGTACACTCTATAGAACCGTGCTGAGTCAGTGTGTAAACTCGATAGTACCCGTGCTGAGTCAGTGTGTAAACTCGATAGTACCCGTGCTGAGTCAGTGTGTAAACTCGATAGTACCCGTTCTGAGTCAGTGTGTAAACTCGATAGTACCCGTGCTGAGTGAGTGTGTAAACTCGATAGTACCCGTGCTGAGTGTGTGTAATCTCGATAGTACCCGTGCTGAGTCAGTGTGTAAACTCGATAGTACCCGTGCTGAGTGTGTGTAATCTCGATAGTACCCGTGCTGAGTCAGTGTGTAAACTCGATAGTACCCGTGCTGAGTCAGTGTGTAAACTCGATAGTACCCGTGCTGAGTCAGTGTGTAAACTCGATAGTACCCGTGCTGAGTGTGTGTAATCTCGATAGTACCCGTGCTGAGTCAGTGTGTAAACTCGATAGTACCCGTGCTGAGTCAGTGTGTAAACTCGATAGTACCCGTGCTGAGTCAGTGAGTAAATTCGATAGTACCCGTGCTGAGTCAGTGTGTAAACTCAATAGTACCCGTGCTGAGTCAGTGTGCAAACGCGATAGTACCCGTGCTGAGTCAGTGTGTAAACTCAATAGTACCCGTGCTGAGTCAGTGTGTAAACTCAATAGTACCGTGCTGAGTCAGTGTGTAAACTCAATAGTACCCGTGCTGAGTCAGTATGTGAACTCGATGGTACCCGTGCTGAGTCAGTGTGTAAACTCGATAGTACCCGTGCTGAGTCAGTGTGTAAACTCGATAGTACCCGTGCTGAGTGTGTGTAATCTCGATAGTACCCGTGCTGAGTCAGTGTGTAAACTCGATAGTACCCGTGCTGAGTCAGTGTGTAAACGCGATAGTACCCGTGCTGAGTCAGTGTGTAAACTCAATAGTACCCGTGCTGAGTCAGTGTGTAAACTCGATAGTACCCGTTCTGAGTCAGTGTGTAAACTCGATAGTACCGTGCTGAGTCAGTGTGTAAACTCGATAGTACCCGTGCTGAGTCAGTGTGTAAACTCGATAGTACCCGTTCTGAGTCAGTGTGTAAACTCGATAGTACCCGTGCTGAGTGTGTGTAATCTCGATAGTACCCGTGCTGAGTCAGTGTGTAAACTCGATAGTACCCGTGCTGAGTCAGTGTGTAAACGCGATAGTACCCGTGCTGAGTCAGTGTGTAAACTCGATAGTACCCGTGCTGAGTCAGTGTGTAAACTCAATAGTACCCGTGCTGAGTCAGTGTGTAAACTCGATAGTACCCGTGCTGAGTCAGTGTGTAATCTCAATAGTACCCGTGCTGAGTCAGTGTGTAAACGCGATAGTACCCGTGCTGAGTCAGTGTGTAATCTCAATAGTACCCGTGCTGAGTCAGTGTGTAAACTCGATAGTACCCGTGCTGAGTCAGTGTGTAATCTCAATAGTACCCGTGCTGAGTCAGTGTGTAAACTCGATAGTACCCGTGCTGAGTCAGTGTGTAAACGCGATAGTACCCGTGCTGAGTCAGTGAGTAAACTCGATAGTACCCGTTCTGAGTCAGTGTGTAAACTCGATAGTACCAGTGCTGAGTCAGTGTGTAAACTCGATAGTACCCGTTCTGAGTCAGTGTGTAAACTCGATAGTACCCGTGCTGAGTCAGTGTGTAAACTCAATAGTACCCGTGCTGAGTCAGTGTGCAAACGCGATAGTACCCTTGCTGAGTCAGTGAGTAAACTCGATAGTACCCGTTCTGAGTCAGTGTGTAAACTCGATAGTACCCGTTCTGAGTCAGTGTGTAATCTCAATAGTACCCGTGCTGAGTGTGTGTAAACTCGATAGTACCAGTGCTGAGTCAGTGTGTAAACTCGATAGTACCCGTGCTGAGTCAGTGTGTAAACTCGATAGTACCCGTGCTGAGTCAGTGTGTAAACTCGATAGTACCCGTGCTGAGTCAGTGTGTAAACGCGATAGTACCCGTGCTGAGTCAGTGAGTAAACTCGATAGTACCAGTGCTGAGTGAGTGTGTAAACTCAATAGTACCAGTGCTGATTCAGTGTTTAAGCTCGATAGCACTCGATGCCGAGAGTTGTAAGCTTGATAGCACCCGTGCTGAGTCAGTGTGTAAACTCGATAGCAC